>NC_074704.1:29917780-29965280 GCF_029448725.1 Salvelinus fontinalis | reverse complement strand
CACCCCAACCACTACCAGTCACCACCTAGACATCATCCCACCCCAACCACTACCAGTCACCACATGGACATCATCCCACCCCAACCACTACCAGTCACCACCTAGACATCATCCCACCCCAATCACTACCAGTCACCACATGGACATCATCCCACCCCAACCACTACCAGTCACCACCTAGACATCATCCCATCCCAACCACTACCAGTCACCACCTAGACATCATCCCACCCCAACCACTACCAGTCACCACCTAGACATCATCCCACCACTACCAGTCACCACCTAGACATCATCCCACCCCAATCACTACCAGTCACCACCTAGACATCATCCCACCCCAACCACTACCAGTCACCACCTAGACATCATCCCACCCCAACCACTACCAGTCACCACCTAGACATCATCCCACCCCAACCACTACCAGTCACCACCTAGACATCATCCCACCCCAACCACTACCAGTCACCACCTAGACATCATCCCACCCCAACCACTACCAGTCACCACATGGACATCATCCCACCCCAACCACTACCAGTCACCACCTAGACATCATCCCACCCCAATCACTACCAGTCACCACATGGACATCATCCCACCACTACCAGTCACCACCTAGACATCATCCCACCCCAACCACTACCAGTCACCACCTAGACATCATCCCACCCCAACCACTACCAGTCACCACCTAGACATCATCCCACCACTACCAGTCACCACCTAGACATCATCCAACCCCAACCAGTCACCACCTAGACATCATCCCACCCCAACCACTACCAGTCACCACCTAGACATCACCCCACCCCAACCACTACCAGTCACCACCTAGACATCATCCCACCCCAACCACTACCAGTCACCACCTAGACATCATCCCACCCCAACCACTACCAGTCACCACATGGACATCATCCCACCCCAACCACTACCAGTCTCCACATGGACATCATCCCACCCCAACCACTACCAGTCACCACCTAGACATCATCCCACCCCAACCACTACCAGTCACCACCTAGACATCATCCCACCCCAACCACTACCAGTCACCACCTAGACATCATCCCACCCCAACCACTACCAGTCACCACCTAGACATCATCCCACCCCAACCACTACCAGTCACCACCTAGACATCATCCCACCCCAACCACTACCAGTCACCACATGGACATCACCCCACCCCAACCACTACCAGTCACCACCTAGACATCATCCAACCACTACCACTACCAGTCACCACCTAGACATCATCCCACCCCAACCACTACCAGTCACCACCTAGACATCATCCAACCACTACCACTACCAGTCACCACCTAGACATCATCCCACCACTACCACTACCAGTCACCACCTAGACATCATCCCACCCCAACCACTACCAGTCACCACCTGGACATCATCCCACCCCAACCAGTCACCACCTAGACATCATCCCACCACTACCAGTCACCACCTTGACATCATCCCACCCCAACCACTACTAGTCACCACATGGACATCATCCCACCACTACCAGTCACCACCTAGACATCATCCCACCCCAATCACTACCA
The DNA here is from genome assembly GCF_029448725.1 of Salvelinus fontinalis. Classification (NCBI taxonomy): domain Eukaryota; kingdom Metazoa; phylum Chordata; class Actinopteri; order Salmoniformes; family Salmonidae; genus Salvelinus; species Salvelinus fontinalis. The sequence continues at coordinate 29,963,709 of NC_074704.1, read as the reverse complement.
GTCACCACCTAGACATCATCCCACCACTACCAGTCACCACCTAGACATCATCCCACCCCAATCACTACCAGTCACCACCTAGACATCATCCCACCACTACCAGTCACCACCTAGACATCATCCCACCCCAACCACTACCAGTCACCACCTAGACATCATCCCACCACTACCACTACCAGTCACCACCTAGACATCATCCCACCACTACCAGTCACCACCTAGAAATCATCCCACCCCAACCACTACCAGTCACCACCTAGAAATCATCCCACCCCAACCACTACCAGTCACCACCTAGACATCAACCAACCACTACCAGTCACCACCTAGACATCATCCCACCACTACCAGTCACCACCTAGACATCATCCCACCCCAACCACTACCAGTCACCACCTAGACATCATCCCATCCCAACCACTACCAGTCACCACCTAGACATCAACCAACCACTACCAGTCACCACCTAGACATCATCCCACCACTACCACTACCAGTCACCACCCCTACTCCCCTCCTCCTTTGCCCACTATCCAAAACCCTCTACCCCCTCTCCCATTCCACCCCCCTCCCTACAACTGACACCACCTGGACACTCCCCCCCTCCCCCTCCCCAACTCCACCTGAAATGACGACCAAAACCCTTACCTAGTGAAGCGTAATACACACACACACGCACACGCACACACACACACACGCACACACAGCTAGGTTCTCTAATTAATTCCTGAGAGTTTTAATTAGTCCATCCAATTACCAGCAGTAATGCCCCACATTCATTATGTCACATTACACCAGCAACACACACACACACACACACACACACACACACACAGTGCCAATTCAGCTCCAATCACCTGCCGAGAAGTGTGTGTTTCTCTGTGGACATAGAAGTCATAGCTAGATAGATAAGGACCTCTTTGTTTTTCCCTCCAGTTAGTTACAACATGAGGGTCAACCTGCCTGCCCTGTAGTTCTAGTAGGAGCCAGTCCCACTAGTAGAATAAGGTGTTAGTTACAACAGGAGGGTCAACCTGCCTGCCCTGTAGTTCTAGTAGGAGCCAGTCCCACTAGTAGAATAAGGTGTTAGTTACAACAGGAGGGTCAACCTGCCTGCCCTGTAGTTCTAGTAGGAGCCAGTCCCACTAGTAGAATAAGGTGTTAGTTACAACAGGAGGGTCAACCTGCCTGCCCTGTAGTTCTAGTAGGAGCCAGTCCCACTAGTAGAATAAGGTGTTAGTTACAACAGGAGGGTCAACCTGCCTGCCCTGTAGTTCTAGTAGGAGCCAGTCCCACTAGTAGAATAAGGTGTTAGTTACAACAGGAGGGTCAACCTGCCTGCCCTGTAGTTCTAGTAGGAGCCAGTCCCACTAGTAGAATAAGGTGTTAGTTACAACAGGAGGGTCAACCTGCCTGCCCTGTAGTTCTAGTAGGAGCCAGTCCCAGTAGTAGAATAAGGTGTTAGTTACAACAGGAGGGTCAACCTGCCTGCCCTGTAGTTCTAGTAGGAGCCAGTCCCACTAGTAGAATAAGGTGTTAGTTACAACATGAGGGTCAACCTGCCTGCCCTGTAGTTCTAGTAGGAGCCAGTCCCACTAGTAGAATAAGGTGTTAGTTATAACAGGCGGGTCAACCTGCCTGCCCTGTAGTTCTAGTAGGAGCCAGTCCCACTAGTAGAATAAGGTGTTAGTTACAACATGAGGGTCAACCTGCCTGCCCTGTAGTTCTAGTAGGAGCCAGTCCCACTAGTAGAATAAGGTGTTAGTTACAACAGGAGGGTCAACCTGCCTGCCCTGTAGTTCTAGTAGGAGCCAGTCCCACTAGTAGAATAAGGTGTTAGTTACAACAGGAGGGTCAACCTGCCTGCCCTGTAGTTCTAGTTGGAGCCAGTCCCACTAGTAGAATAAGGTGTTAGTTACAACAGGAGGGTCAACCTGCCTGCCCTGTAGTTCTAGTAGGAGCCAGTCCCACTAGTAGAATAAGGTGTTAGTTACAACATGAGGGTCAACCTGCCTGCCCTGTAGTTCTAGTAGGAGCCAGTCCCACTAGTAGAATAAGGTGTTAGTTACAACATGAGGGTCAACCTGCCTGCCCTGTAGTTCTAGTAGGAGCCAGTCCCACTAGTAGAATAAGGTGTTAGTTACAACATGAGGGTCAACCTGCCTGCCCTGTAGTTCTAGTAGGAGCCAGTCCCACTAGTAGAATGAGGTGTTAGTTACAACAGGAGGGTCAACCTGCCTGCCCTGTAGTTCTAGTAGGAGCCAGTCCCACTAGTAGAATAAGGTGTTAGTTACAACAGCAGGGTCAACCTGCCTGCCCTGTAGTTCTAGTAGGAGCCAGTCCCACTAGCAGAATAAGGTGTTAGTTACAACAGGAGGGTCAACCTGCCTGCCCTGTAGTTCTAGTAGGAGCCAGTCCCACTAGTAGAATAAGGTGTTAGTTACAACAGGAGGGGCAACCTGCCTGCCCTGTAGTTCTAGTAGGAGCCAGTCCCACTAGTAGAATAAGGTGTTAGTTACAACATGAGGGTCAACCTGCCTGCCCTGTAGTTCTAGTAGGAGCCAGTCCCACTAGTAGAATAAGGTGTTAGTTACAACAGGAGGGTCAACCTGCCTGCCCTGTAGTTCTAGTAGGAGCCAGTCCCACTAGTAGAATAAGGTGTTAGTTACAACAGCAGGGTCAACCTGCCTGCCCTGTAGTTCTAGTAGGAGCCAGTCCCACTAGTAGAATAAGGTGTTAGTTACAACAGGAGGGTCAACCTGCCTGCCCTGTAGTTCTAGTAGGAGCCAGTCCCACTAGTAGAATAAGGTGTTAGTTACAACAGCAGGGTCAACCTGCCTGCCCTGTAGTTCTAGTAGGAGCCAGTCCCACTAGTAGAATAAGGTGTTAGTTACAACAGGAGGGTCAACCTGCCTGCCCTGTAGTTCTAGTAGGAGCCAGTCCCACTAGTAGAATAAGGTGTTAGTTACAACAGGAGGGTCAACCTGCCTGCCCTGTAGTTCTAGTAGGAGCCAGTCCCACTAGTAGAATAAGGTGTTAGTTACAACAGGAGGGTCAACCTGCCTGCCCTGTAGTTCTAGTAGGAGCCAGTCCCACTAGTAGAATAAGGTGTTAGTTACAACAGGAGGGGCAACCTGCCTGCCCTGTAGTTCTAGTAGGAGCCAGTCCCACTAGTAGAATAAGGTGTTAGTTACAACAGGAGGGTCAACCTGCCTGCCCTGTAGTTCTAGTAGGAGCCAGTCCCACTAGTAGAATAAGGTGTTAGTTACAACATGAGGGTCAACCTGCCTGCCCTGTAGTTCTAGTAGGAGCCAGTCCCAGTAGTAGAATAAGGTGTTAGTTACAACAGGAGGGTAAACCTGCCTGCCCTGTAGTTCTAGTTGGACACAAGGCCAAACATACACTGGAGTTGCTTTTCAAGACGCCACTGAATGTTCCTGGGTGGCCTAGTTACAGTTTTGAGTTAAATCCGATTGAAAATCTATGACAAGACTTAAACATGTCTGTCTAGTAATGATCAACTACCAACTTGAAGAATTTTATAAATAACACACACATGGGCACACAGATACACACATGGGCACACAGATACACACATGGGCACACAGATACACACATGGGCACACAGATACACACATGGGCACACAGATACACACATGGGCACACAGATACACACAGATACACACATGTAGTCAAAAAGTAGTGAAAAATATGCATAGTAAAGTAAAGTACAGATACTTTAAAGTACTACTCAAGTAGTTTTGGGGGGTTTGTTTACTTAATGACCGGCAACGACTCACGGCTGGAGTCGTTGCCGAAGGGGATTCTAACATGTATTGACTCCGGTCATTAAGTAAACAAACCCCCCAAAACTACTTGAGTAGTACTTTAAAGTATCTGTACTTTACTTTACTATTTATATTTTTGACTACTTTTACTTTTACTTCACTACATTGCTAAAGAAAATACTGTACTTTTTACTCCCTGAAACCCAAAAGTACTTGTTACATTTTGAACGCTCAGCAGGAAAGGAAAAACTTCCAATTCACACACTTGTCAAGAGAACATCCCTGGTCATCCCTATTGCCTCTGATCTGGTGGACTCACTAAACAGAGAACATCGCTGGTCATCCCTACTGCCTCTGATCTGGTGGACTCACTAAACAGAGAACATCCCTGGTCATCCCTACTGCCTCTGACCTGGTGGACTCACTAAACAGAGAACATCCCTGGTCATCCCTACTGCCTCTGATCTGGAGGACTCACTAAACACATGCTTCATTTGTAAATGATGTCTAAGTGTTGGAGTGTGACCATGCTTAAATAAACAATAAAATGGTGACATCTGGTTTGCTTATATAATATTCTACTTTTACCTTCACTTTTGACACTTACTATACGTAAAGTACATTTTAGCAATTTCTTTTACTTTTGATACTTAAGTATATTTAAAACCAAATACTTTAAGACTTTTACTCAAGTAGTATATTTGTCAGTTGGGTACTTTTTCCTCCACTGACTGACTCAGGGGTGTGAATAGTTATGTAAATGACATATTTCTCTATTTTATTTTCAATAAATATGCACACAAAAAAAATCTAAAAACATGTTTACATTTTATCATTATGGGGTATTTTGTGTAGATGGGTGAGAAAAACATATTTAATCCAATTTGAATTCAGGCTGTAACACAACAACATGTGGGATAAGTCCAGGGGTATGACTACTTCCTGAGTCCAGGGGTATGACTACTTCCTGAGTCCAGGGGTATGACTACTTCCTGAGTCCAGGGGTATGACTACTTCCTGAGTCCAGGGGTATGACTACTTCCTGAGTCCAGGGGTATGACTACTTCCTGAGTCCAGGGGTATGACTACTTCCTGAGTCCAGGGGTATGACTACTTCCTGAAGGACCTGTATGTGTCGATGTTACACACCTGAAGTATGTACAGTAGCTATGGCGATAGCTGACTGGCGCTCTAGAACTGTTATTGAACCCTGTTGTTCTGCTGATGATCCCATCGCCACGACAACCGCCTGGAAACCAGATGGATCAGAATACTTCATTATTAAATTATGAATATCAATTAAACTATGTGTATCTGTGTGCCCATGTGTGTATCTGTATGTGTCTGTGTGCCCATGTGTGTATCTGTGTGTCCATGTGTGTATCTGTGTGTATCTGTGTGCCCATGTGTGTATCTGTGTGTCCATGTGTGTATCTGTGTGTCCATGTGTGTATCTGTGTGTATCTGTGTGTATCTGTGTGTATATGTGTGTATCTGTGTGTGTCTGTGTGCCCATGTGTGCATCTGTGTGCCCATGTGTGTGTCTGTGTGCCCATGTGTGTATCTGTGTGCCCATGTGTGTATCTGTGTGTGTCTGTGTGTATCTGTGTGCCCATGTGTGTGTCTGTGTGTATCTGTGTGCCCATGTGTGTATCTGTGTGTGTCTGTGTGCCCATGTGTGTATCTGTGTGTCCATGTGTGTATATGTGTGTATCTGTGTGTAGCTGTGTGTGTCTGTGTGTATCTGTGTGTGTCTGTGTGTATCTGTGTGCCCATGTGTGTATCTGTGTGTGTCTGTGTGCCCATGTGTGTATCTGTGTGTATCTGTGTGCCCATGTGTGTGTCTGTGTGTGTCTGTGTGCCCATGTGTGTATCTGTGTGCCCATGTGTGTATCTGTGTGTGTCTGTGTGCCCATGTGTGTATCTGTGTGTATCTGTGTGCCCTTGTGTGTATCTGTGTGTATCTGTGTGTGTCTGTGTGCCCATGTGTGTATATGTGTGTATCTGTGTGTGTCTGTGTGCCCATGTGTGTATATGTGTGTATCTGTGTGTGTCTGTGTGCCCATGTGTGTATATGTGTGCCCATGTGTGTATCTGTGTGTATCTGTGTGTGTCTGTGTGTATATGTGTGTATCTGTGTGCCCATGTGTGTATCTGTGTGTGTCTGTGTGTGTCTGTGTGCCCATGTGTGTATATGTGTGTATCTGTGTGCCCATGTGTGTATCTGTGTGTGTCTGTGTGCCCATGTGTGTGTGTGAGTTGCATTATTAAATGACTCATATTAATATGAATTGGACAGGAAAGAGGTAATAATGTCCCTGTGGTAGTCAGCATAATGTTGATAGATGAAAGGATACGGTGTGTGTGTGTGTGTGTGTTCTTTTTCATCGGGGAAAGGGCGATGGATTTATCTTAATTAGGATCTCAGTAGAAAGGTAAACCACTACACTGGGGTTGGACACACACACACACACACACACACACACACACACACACACACACACACACACACACACACGATGATCATATTCAGTGTGATTTAGCTAATCTCTTCCTTCTGTTCACGCCTGCTAGCATTCATGCATACTTAGCACATTAGCTTGCATGCAGTTCCACCATATAAAACATGCTAACACCCCATTAGCATATTTAGCATGTTAGCTTCCATGCAGTTCTACCATATAAAACATGCTAAAACCATTAGCATATTTAGCACGTTAGCTTCCATGCAGTTCTACCATTTAAATCATCCTAACAGCCATTGGCATACCAGAAAACACAAACAATTATGTGTTTTAAAAAGACAATTCTCACGTTCACACTAGTTTGTGCATTGTTAAGTTCTTCCTCGGGGGAACAGTTGTTTTGAAGAGAATATTGTGTTATTTTGTCTAAGATGACAGACTGATTGTTGTGAATTAAATCTAAAAGTGTAGTTGTGTTTTGAGTCGCAGTGTTTATTGGGTTGAAGAAACAGAACCGTCTTTAAAGGTTTTCTGTCGTACACACACGCACACGCACACACACACACACACACACACACACACACACACACACACACACACACACACACACACACACACACACACACACACACACACACACACACACACACATCACACACCACACACCACACACCACACACCACACAACGCACACGCACACGCACAAAAACGGCCACAGACACACACACGCACACATACACACACACACACGCACACGCACACAGGCACGCACGCACGCACGCATGCACGCACACGCACACATACACGCACCCATGGCCACAGACACACCCACACACACACACACGTTTTTTTAAGTGAATGTGACTATCCGACAGCGGTAAGTGATTCATTAAGTGTCCTGCTGTGTTAATCACCCTCCTGTGACATCACTAACGAGGAAATGTAATTAATGCTCCTCTAATTGCACAGTGCTGGCCAATCAGGCTGCTCGCTCCTGTGGTGAATTTGCATAATTAAAACCCAAGACTTTCTGGGAGTCTCCTGGGCAGTAGGTAGCTAGTCTCCTCTCTGTCACCCTCCTCTCCAATGGGAAGACGTAAGAGCATTGACACACAACCAGGTAGAACGTTCAGAGCTATTGTGTTCTAGAATCTCAGTAGCGTAAACAGATAGTTGACAGGACTTAGTCAATAAGTAGTGCATTATATAGGGAATAGGGCCCTGGTCTACAGTAGTGCATTATATAGGGAATAGGGCCCTGGTCTAAAGTAAAGGGAATAGGGTACCATTGGGGTGATGCAGTAGAGCGAGGAAGTTTGAGGAAGTTTTGGAGGAACGAGAGGAGGGGTGATGGGCCGTGGGGGCTTGTCGCTCGACAACTCCGGTATCACCATGGGGATTAGTGTTTTGGTAATGAGGATTACCGCGGCGGCCGATCAGTGGGAAGAGATTTAGACCGAAACGACAACAGCGTCATCATACCGATTTTGGTGTCCTGTTTTCCGATTTAGACGGATTAGCCTGTAATTACTGTTGTTGTTTCACTCATTCACACTAGACACTATTTCTGACTGTAGTAGATTAACTTAAACCATATACCACGGTAGAGGACCTTAAACCATATACCACGGTAGAGGACCTTACACCATATACCACGGTAGAGGACCTTACACCATATACCACGGTAGAGGACCTTACACCATATACCACGGTAGAGGACCTTAAACCATATACCACGTTAGAGGACCTTACACCATATACCACGGTAGAGGACCTTAAACCTTATACCACGGTAGAGGACCTTACACCATATACCACGGTAGAGGACCTTACACCATATACCACGGTAGAGGACCTTACACCATATACCACGGTAGAGGACCTTAAACCATATACCACGGTAGAGGAACTTAAACCATATACCACGTTAGAGGACCTTACACCATATACCACGGTAGAGGACCTTAAACCATATACCACGGTAGAGAACCTTAAACCATATACCACGGTAGAGGACCTTAAACCATATACCACGGTAGAGGAACTTAAACCATATACCACGGTAGAGGAACTTAAACCATATACCACGGTAGAGGAACTTAAACGATATACCACGGTAGAGGAACTTAAACCATATACCACGGTAGAGGAACTTACACCATATACCATGGTAGAGGAACTTACACCATATACCATGGTAGAGGACCTTAAACCATATACCACGGTAGAGGACCTTAAACCATATACCATGGTAGAGGACCTTAAACCATATTCCACGGTAGAGGACCTTAAACCTTATACCACGGTAGAGGATCTTAAACCATAAACCACGGTAGAGGAACTTAAACCATATACCACGGTAGAAGAACTTAAACCATATACCACGGTAGAGGAACTTACACCATATACCACGGTAGGCCGATGTTAATCCTACTCTCGGAAACTGTTCTACTGACTTTGGAATGCTAGCTACTTTGGAATGCTAGCTACTTTGGAATGCTAGCTACTTTGGAATGCTAGCTACTTTGTAATGCTAGCTACTTTGGGATTTTAGCTACAGTAACTGTATTCAGATGAAATGTTATTGGTTGCGTAAACATATTTTGCAGATGATATCGCGGGTGTAGAGAAATGCTTATTCTCCAACAGTGCGGTTAATACCCACAAAAAAAACTGTAAAGTACCTCTCCTTGTCTCTCAGGAACAACAACAAATCGTTTTTTGGAATCCTCCACTTGTGCCGGGAAGATTAAGGGCTTGTGCGACTTGCTATTCTTTCCCCTCCATCTTTCTTCTTCCTAAACAGTCTGTTTATAGGTTCCCCTTTGGGAACGACAGGACAAAGAGTTTGCAGAGGAGAGGATTTCTGGTCTTCTGTGAAAATGAGTGGATGGAGGTAATTACGGAGGAATAAACAGGGAAGTATTTAAATGGGGGATTTGAAAGGAGAGAACGAGAGACGGATGAGAGAGGAGAAAACAGCCTTTTGTTGTTTCAGATACAAGTGGATAGACTCTATATTCTCTGTCATAATGAATATGCATTTTTTTCTCATCTCTCTCCTGCTGTTGTTCTACACTGAAACCATGTTCTGCCAGAAGAACACTCAGAACAATCACCTATTGTGTTCTAAACGTTCTATTGTTCTAAAGGGGATTCTGTTGTGGCGACAGCGGAAGCTTGTAGTGGGGCGTGTCTTCATCCTGTCTTTATTGCTGCTTCTTAAATCAGCATTATCTCTAATTAGCATGCCGTTGAATAAACATAAGTTACATCATCATAAGTCACTTGAATAAGCATTCGTTTATATTAAGGGTCATTTGAATAAACATTAGGTTTCTTATTGTTGGAAAGTGTTAATTCTAAAATGCTCAGAACATACAGACTATACCGTTTATAAAGTCCAGTGTTATGTTGAACAAATCCCGACCTATACACACGTGTATATATAAATCAGAGATGTCTACGATGTATCATTCATAGACTTTAATAAGGGATTCTGATACATTCCATAAAGAATGTTCCAGAATCAGAATGGTGCTTCTAGAATGTAATCATCTCAGAACAATGGAGTGTGTTAAAGAGCTTAGCAACCAGGCGGTTTGGGAGCGCTTGTTGAAAGCTTGTCCAAGTAGTCGGCTCCTAGTTTGAACACAACTCCAACACGACAGAACCTGTATTGGGAATGTCTGCTACCCGTGTTAGACTAGCGTGTCGTGTGAACCCAACTCCAACATGACAGAACCTGTATTGGGAATGTCTGCTACCCGTGTTAGACTAGCGTGTCGTGTGAACCCAACTCCAACATGACAGAACCTGTATTGGGAATGTCTGCTACCCGTGTTAGACTAGCGTGTCGTGTGAACCCAACTCCAACATGACAGAACCTGTATTGGGAATGTCTGCTACCCGTGTTAGACTAGCGTGTCGTGTGAACCCAACTCCAACACGACAGAACCTGTATTGGGAATGTCTGCTACCCGTGTTAGACTAGCGTGTCGTGTGAACCCAACTCCAACACGACAGAACCTGTATTGGGAATGTCTGCTACCCGTGTTAGACTAGCGTGTCGTGTGAACCCAACTCCAACACGACAGAACCTGTATTGGGAATGTCTGCTACCCGTGTTAGACTAGCGTGTCGTATGAACCCAACTCCAACACGACAGAACCTGTATTGGGAATGTCTGCTACCCGTGTTAGACTAGCGTGTCGTGTGAACCCAACTCCAACACGACAGAACCTGTATTTGGAATGTCTGCTACCCGTGTTAGACTAGCGTGTCGTGTGAACCCAACTCCAACATGACAGAACCTGTATTGGGAATGTCTGCTACCCGTGTTAGACTAGCGTGTCGTGTGAACCCAACTCCAACATGACAGAACCTGTATTGGGAATGTCTGCTACCCTTGTTAGACTAGCGTGTCGTGTGAACCCAACTCCAACATGACAGAACCTGTATTGGGAATGTCTGCTACCCGTGTTAGACTAGCGTGTCGTGTGTGTAAGCTGTGTGCCGCGTGTTTCAGTGTGGTATGTAGGTGCTAGCATGTCACTGGTTACTCCAAATGGGAAAACATACTACAGTTTACTATAGAATACTACAGTACTTACTACAGAATTGTGTAGTAAACTGTAGACTACCATACTACCCCTTGATCATGTAGTACTTACTATAGAATATTGTAGTATACCGTAGAATACCATACTACACACTGTAGTATCCCTCAATCATGTGTAGTACTTATCATGTGTAGTACTTACTATACAATGTTGTAGTGTACTGTGGAATACTATAGTAAATACTACAGTAATGTCTGCAAAACACTACACTTTTTAATAATTAGCATATGCCCTGCCCATTCCCCTCCCCCATTTCCCAGTTTCTGCCAACCACAAGTGAGAAACCTACATGCCAAGCAGAGACCATATATTGTGTTCCCTACAGGTTATAGAACATACCAGAAGCCGAGTATCTGTTTAGACCCCAGTCCTACCTACAGATTATAGAACATACCAGAAGCTGAGAACTATAAAATACTACAGTACTTATACCATATTATACTACAGTCTGCAAAAACACTACAGTAAATACTAAAGCATACTACAGTCCGCAAAAATACTACCGAAAATACTACAGCATACTACAGTCTTCAAAAATACTACCGTAAATACTAAAGCGTACTACAGTCTGCAAAAAACACTAGAGTAAATACTACAGCATACTACAGTCTGTGAAAAAACACTACAGTGTTTATAACATATTATACTACATTCTGCAAAAACACTACAGTATTTATAATATATTATACTACATTCTGCAAAAACACTACAGTATTTATACCATATTATACTACAGTCTGTGAAAAAACACTACAGTATTTATAACATATTATACTACAGTCTGCAAAAACACTACAGTATTTATACCATATTATACTACAGTCTGCAAAACACTACAGTATTTATACCATATTATACTACAGTCTGCAAAACACTACAGTATTTATACCATATTATACTACAGTCTGCAAAAACACTACAGTATTTATACCATATTATACTACGGTCTGCTAAAACACTACAGCATTTATACCATATTATACTACGGTCTGCAAAAACACTACAGCATTTATACCATATTATACTACGGTCTGCAAAAACAGTACAGTATTTATACCATATTATGCTACAGTCTACAAAACAATAAATACATTACAAATGTTATATTATGTATATGTACAGTGTTGTAACAATGTAAAAATGGTTAAAGTACAAAAGGGAAAATAAATAAACATAAATATAGGTTGTATTTACAATGGTGTTTGTTCTTCACTGGTTGTCCTTTTCTTGTGGCAACAGGTCACAAATATTGCTGCTGTGATGCACACTGTGGCATTTCACCCAGTAGATATGGGAGTTTATCAAAATTGGATTTGTTTTTCGAATTCTTTGTGGATCTGTGTAATCTGAGGGAAATATGTGTTTCTAATATGGTCATACATTGGGCAGGAGGTTAGGAGGTGCAGCTCAGTTTCCACCTCATTTTGTGGGCTGTGTGCACATAGCCTGTCTTCTCTTGGGAGCCAGGTCTGCCTACGGCTACCTTTCTCAATAGCAAGGCTATGCTCACTGAGTCTGTACATAGTCAAAGCTTTCCTTAAGTTTGGGTCAGTCACAATGGTCAGGTATTCTGCCACTGTGTACTCTCTGTTTAGGGGACAAATAGCATTCTAGTTTGCTCTGTGTTTTTGTTAATTCTTTCCAATGTGTCAAGTAATTATCTTTTTGTTTTTTCATGATTTGGTTGGGTCTAATTGTGTTGCTGTCCTGGGGCTCTGTGGGGTGTGTTTGTGTTTGTGAACAGAGCCCTAGGACCAGCTTGCTTAGGGGACTCTTCTCCAGGTTCATCTCTCTGTAGGTGATGGCTTTGTTATGGAAGGTTTGGGAATCGCTTCCTTTTAGGTGGTTGTAGAATTTAACATTGTGTTTCTGGATTTTGATAATTAGCAGGTATTGGTCTAATTCTGCTCTGCATGTATTATTTGGTGTTTTACGTTGTACACAGAGGATATTTTTGCAGAATTCTGCATGCAGTCTCTCAATTTGGTGTTTGTCCCATTTTGTGAATTCTTGGTTGGTGAGCGAACCCCAGACCTCACAACCATAAAGGGCAATGGTTTCTATAACTGATTCAAGTTTTTTTGCCAGATCCTAATTGATATGTTGAAATTTATGTTCCTTTTGATGGCGTAGAAGGCCCTTCTTGCCTCGTCTCTCAGATTGTTCACAGCTTTGTTGAAGTTACCTGTGGCGCTGATGTTTATGCCGAGGTATGTATAGTTTTTTGTGTGCTCTAGGGCAACGGTGTCTAGATGGAATTTGTGTTTTGTGGTCCTGGCGACTGGACCTTTTTGGAACACCATTATTTTAGTCTTACTGAGATTTACTGTCAGGGCCCAGGTCTGGCAGAATCTGAGCAGAAGATCTAGGTGCTGCTGTAGGCCCTCCTTGGTTGGGGACAGAAGCACCAGATCATCAGCAAACAGCAAACAGTAGACATTTGACTTCAGATTCTCTCTCTCTCTCTCTCTGTCTCTCTCTGTCTCTCTCCCCTCTGCCTCTCTCTCTCTCTCTCTCTCTCTCTCTCTCTCTCTCTCTCTCTCTCTCTCTCTCTCTCTCTCTCTCTCTCTCTCTCTCTCTCTCTCTCTCTCTCAATTTAATGTAAGGGCTTTATTGGCATGGGAAACACTAGATAGTGAACAAAAGTGAAATAAACAAAAAAAATTAACAGTAAACATTACACTCACAAAAGTTCCAAAATAATAAAGACATTTCAAATGCCATATTAGGTGCAAATATTTAAAGTACAAAACGGAAAATAAATAAACATAAATATGGGTTGTATTTACATTTGTGTTTGTTCTTCACTGGTTGCCCTTTTCTCTCTCTCTCTCTCTCTCTCTCTCTCTCTCTCTCTCTCTCTCTCTCTCTCTCTCTCTCTCTCTCTCTTGCTTCCTCTCTACTTTTCATCTGGTTATTGTGCTAAGGTAAGGTGTCAAGGAGTGTGTGTGTGTGTGTATTCTGTGGGGACTTTACTGTCTGTGAAGTAGGTGAGATTGTCAAGTTGACTAAGTGGGAAACGATATAATTGTATTTTTGTGACATCGCGGTGTGTGTGTGTGTGTGTCTACAAGTTTGTGTGTGTGTGTGTTAAATGCTTCCTAGCAGGTGAGCCTGTTGTTGACAGATGGTGTTTGTGATCAAGATTTGTTCCCGACAGAGTCTCACCCGGGAACACACACGCCACAAAACACACACACACACACACACACACACACACACACACACACACACACACACACACACACACACACACACACACACACACACACACACACACACACACACACACACACACACACACACACACACACACACACACACACACACACACACACACACACACACACCCCTAGTGTCTATCACAGCTCAACCTTCTATTAAGTAACTCAATAACAAGAGAGAGAAAGAGAGAGGAGGGAGTGAGAGAGAGAGAGAGAGAGAGAGAGGAGGGGGGGAGGGAAAGAGAGAGGAGGGAGAGAGAGAGGGACGGACGGACGGAGGATTTAAGGAGTAAATGTGTGTGTGTCTATGGAGCCCAACTCCTAGCCAGGGGAAGGGGTGTACCAGGGCAGAGAGGAGGGATGAGAGGAAGGAGAGACAGAGAGATGGACTTAAAAAGAGGTAAAGTTAAAGACAGAAAAAGAGAAAGGTAAAGAAAAGAAGAAACCACCATTTTGTGCCAGGGGCCTTACCACTCATCCTGGTAGGCATCCATTTTGTGCCAGGGGCCTTACCACTCATCCTGGTAGGCATCCATTTTGTGCCAGGGGCCTTACCACTCATCCTGGTAGGCATCCATTTTGTGCCAGGGGCCTTGCCACTCATCCTGGTAGGCATCCATTTTGTGCCAGGTGCCTTGCCACTCGTTCTGGTTGGTGGCCATTTTGTGTCCCAGGGATCAGATGAGGAGTGTGGTGGCAAAGCCTCCCATCAGCTGGCCCATTGGAGCGTGGAGGCCGGTGGCGCTGCCTGCCGTCAGTATCACAGCTAAACTAATGAAGGACTGAGCACGCTCTCCTCTCCTTCTAAAGGCCTCGCTGCCATAATGTAATTATGAGAGAAAATACTGAGCACGCACGCACGCACGCACGCACACACACACACACACACACACACACACACACACACACACACACACACACACACACACACACACACACACACACACACACACACACACACACACACACACACACACACACACACATAATAATTATAATAATTATTATTGTTATAATAATATTCTGATGAAAGACAATAGATCTGCTGCTCTATCCACGATGTTCTATAGATCTGCTGCTCTATCCACGATGTTCTATAGAGCTGCTGCTCTATCCACGATGTTCTATAGAACTGCTGCTCTATCCACGATGTTCTATAGAACTGCGGCTCTATCCACGATGTTCTATAGAACTGCTGCTTTATCCACGATGTTCTATAGAACTGCTGCTCTATCCATGATGTTCTATAGAACTGCTGCTCTATCCACGATGTTCTATAGAACTGCTGCTCTATCTACAATGTTCTATAGAACTGCTGCTCTATCCACGATGTTCTATAGAGCTGCTGCTCTATCAATGATGTTCTATAGAGCTGCTGCTCTATCCATGATGTTCTATAGAACTGCTGCTTTATCCATGATGTTCTATAGAACTGCTGCTCTATCCATGATGTTCTATAGATCTGCTGCTCTTTCCATGATGTTCTATAGAGCCGCTGCTCTATCCACAATGTTCTATAGAACTGCTGCTCTATCCACGATGTTCTATAGAACTGCTGCTCTATCCACGATGTTCTATAGAGCTGCTGCTCTATCCAGAATGTTCTATAGAGCTGCTGCTCTATCCATGATGTGCTATAGAACTGAGAGAAGAGGAATGAGAAGATGTAGAAGGAATGAGAGAGGAGGAGAGAGAAGAGGGAGAAGGAATGAGAGAGGAGGAGAGAGAAGAGGGAGAAGGAATGAGAGAGGAAAAGGGAATGAAAGAGAGACACAAGGAATTTGAAATATGGATGAGAGAGAGGTGGTTTAGAGAGGGAAATAGACAGAGAGAATGAGAAAAACGGAGAGATGGAGAAGGGGGAGAGAGAGAGAGAGGGGGGAGAGAGAGCTCCTGTAATTAAGCAGTTAATCACGTCTGGCTGGGTGATTAGCTTCAGGGGGAATTGGGCACACACACACACACACACACACACACACACACACACACACACACACACACACACACACACACACACACACACACACACACACACACACACACACACACACACACACACACACACTGTGTACACTTCAGAAAAGCGTTTAGTGAAATGGAAGCTAATTTTCTCTGTCTGCGTTAAGGCAGTAATTTAGTTTGGGTTAGCTAACCGCTAGCTCGTTAACAACGTAATTAATTCGCTGACATCTGAAATGATGACGTCTCTGGGAAAATTATCTCTTGATAACCGGAGAGTGGGAGGGCAGGGAACGACAGATTGAGAGAGGGAGAGAAGTGAGAAGAGAGAGAGACACAGAGAGTGGGTGAGAGAGGGAGAGGGAGAGAGTGAGAGAGAGAGAGAGAGAGAGGGGGAGAGAGAGAGAGAGGGGACAGAGGGGGAAGAAGAGGGCTAGAGGTCAGAGGAAAGACGGGGAGAGAGAGAAGAGGACAGAGAGTGACAATGTAATGTATGAGAGATGACAGAGAGAAGAGGACAGAGTGACATTGTAATTTATGAGAGATGACAGAGAGAAGAGGACAGAGAGTGACAATGTAATGTATGAGAGAAGACAGAGAGAAGAGGACAGAGAGTGACAATGTAATGTATGAGAGATGACAGAGAGAAGAGGACAGAGTGACATTGTAATTTATGAGAGATGACAGAGAGAAGAGGACAGAGAGTGACAATGTAATTTATGAGAGATGACAGAGAGAAGAGGACAGAGAGTGACAATGTAATTTATGAGAGATGACAGAGAGAAGAGGACAGAGAGTGACATTGTAATTTATGAGAGATGACAGAGAGAAGAGGACAGCGAGTGACATTGTAATTTATGAGAGATGACAGAGAGAAGAGGACAGAGAGTGACAATGTAATTTATGAGAGATGACAGAGAGAAGAGGACAGAGAGTGACAATGTAATTTATGAGAGATGACAGAGAGAAGAGGACAGAGAGTGACATTGTAATTTATGAGAGATGACAGAGAGAAGAGGACAGAGAGTGACATTGTAATTTATGAGAGATGACAGAGAGAAGAGGGCAGAGAGTGACATTGTAATGTATGAGAGAAGACAGAGAGAAGAGGACAGAGAGTGACAATGTAATGTATGAGAGAAGACAGAGAGAAGAGGACAGAGAGTGATAATGTAATGTATGAGAGAAGACAGAGAGAAGAGGACAGAGAGTGACAATGTAATTTATGAGAGATGACAGAGAGAAGAGGACAGAGAGTGACATTGTAATTTATGAGAGATGACAGAGAGAAGAGGACAGAGAGTGACATTGTAATTTATGAGAGATGACAGAGAGAAGCGGACAGAGAGTGACATTGTAATTTATGAGAGATGACAGAGAGAAGAGGACAGAGAGTGACAATGTAATTTATGAGAGATGACAGAGAGAAGAGGACAGAGAGTGACAATGTAATTTATGAGAGATGACAGAGAGAAGAGGACAGAGAGTGACAATGTAATTTATGAGAGATGACAGAGAGAAGAGGACAGAGAGTGACAATGTAATTTATGAGAGATGACAGAGAGAAGAGGACAGAGCGTGACAATGTAATTTATGAGAGATGACAGAGAGAAGAGGACAGAGAGTGACAATGTAATGTATGAGAGATGACAGAGAGAAGAGAACAGAGAGTGACAATGTAATTTATGAGAGATGACAGAGATAATGTAATGTATGAGAGATGAGAGAGATAATGTAATTTATGAGAGATGACAGAGATAATGTAATTTATGAGAGATGACAGAGAGAAGAGGACAGAGAGTGACAATGTAATGTCTGAGAGATGACAGAGATAATGTAATGTATGAGAGATGAGAGAGATAATGTAATTTATGAGAGATGACAGAGATAATGTAATGTATGAGAGATGACAGAGGTAATGTAATTTATGAGAGATGACAGAGATAATGTAATTTATGAGAGATGACAGAGATAA
Organism: Salvelinus fontinalis; assembly: GCF_029448725.1. NCBI lineage: Eukaryota > Metazoa > Chordata > Actinopteri > Salmoniformes > Salmonidae > Salvelinus > Salvelinus fontinalis. Next base: position 29,945,676 of record NC_074704.1, on the reverse strand, counting down.
TGTAATGTATGAGAGATGACAGAGATAATGTAATTTATGAGAGATGACAGAGATAATGTAATGTATGAGAGATGACAGAGATAATGTAATTTATGAGAGATGACAGAGAGAAGGTTTATTGGTTTGGAAGGAGGAATAAGATTAGGCCCAAAATCACCTCTCTTAATTTTCCTTTCAGTTAAATTATTTACATTTGAGGGAAGGAGAAAGGGAGGGAGGGAGGGAGGGAGGGATGGATGGATGGATGGATGGAGGGAGGAAGGGAGGAAGGGATGGAGGGAGGGATGGATGGATGGATGGATGGAGGGATGGAGTGAGCGATGGATGGAGGGAGGGAGGGAGGGAGGGAGGGAGGGAGGGAGGGAGGGAGGAAGGAAGGAAGGGATGGAGGGAGGGATGGATGGAGGAAGGAAGGAAGGGATGGAGGGAGGGAGGGAGGGAGGGAGAGAGGGAGATGGAAGGATGGAGGGAGGGAGGGATGGAGGGAGGGAGGGATGGATGGATGGAGGAATGGAGGGAGGGAGGGAGGGAGGGAGGGAGGGAGGGATGGATGGATGGAGGGAGGGAGGGAGGGAGGGAGGGAGAGAGGAAGGAAGGAAGGGATGGAGGGAGGGAGGGAGGGAGGGATGGATGGATGGAGGGAGGGAGGGATGGAGGGAGGGATGGAGGGAGGGATGGATGGAGGGAGGGATGGATGGAGGGAGGGAGGGAGGGATGGATGGAGGGATGGATGGAGGAAGGGAGGAATGGAGGGAGGAATGGAGGGAGGAAGGAAGGGATGGAGGGAGGAATGGAGGGAGGGAGGGATGGATGGAGGGAGGGAGGAATGGAGGGAGGGAGGGATGGATGGATAGAGGGAGGAAGGGAGGGAGGGAGGGAGGGAGGGAGGGATGGATGGATGGATGGAGGGAGGGAGGGAGGGAGGGATGGATGGATGGATGGATGGAGGGAGGAAGGGAGGGATGGAGGGAGGGAGGGAGGGATGGATGGAGGGATGGAGGGATGCAGGGATGGATGGAGGGAGGGAGGAATGGAGGGATGGAGGGAAGAAGGGAGGGATGGAGGGAGGGAGGGAGGAAGGGAGGGAGGGAGGGTTGGAGGGATGGATGGAACAGTGATTAAAACGTTTGGGTCTTGTTAAGATGGGGACATATTTAGAGGTGGCACAGTATGTCTCATGTTTGGGGGGTGAGCAGAGTTAGATGTCACACACAGTATGTCTCATGTTTGGGGGGTGAGCAGAGTTAGATGTCACACACAGTATGTCTCATGTTTGGGGGGGTGAGCAGAGTTAGATGTCACACACAGTATGTCTCCGGTTCGAGGGGGGATAATTTAGGCGTCGCACGCAGTGGATATCTAGTTAGAGACGGGCTTATTTAGTTGTCGCACACAGTGTCTCAAGTTTGGGGGAGGGCAGATTTAGATGTCACACCCCTGTGGTAAATTTGATTACGTTTGGCAGGATGTGACGGTCCGACAGTGAACAGGTGCCCCTCACAGCAGAGACACAGAGGAAATTTGTTCCTCCCTAGAGTAAAGCACTTTCTCTCTGTCCCTCCTCCGTCTCTCTCTCTCTGTCCCTCCTCCGTCTCTCTCTCTCTGTCCCTCCTCCGTCTCTCTCTCTCTCTCTCTCTCTCTCTCTCTCTCTCTCTCTCTCTCTCTCTCTCTCTCTCTCTCTCTCTGTCTCTGTCTCTCTCTCTCTCTCTCTCTCTCTCTCTCTCTCTCTCTCTCTGTCTCTCTCTCTCTCTCTCTCTCTCTCTCTCTCTCTCTCTCTCTCTCTCTCTCTCTCTCTCTGTATATGTGTGATTGTAAAAAGCCCAGTTTATTGTCAGTAGGCCAAGGTCTCCTCTGCTCTGTTCTCTCAACCTGCTGTCTGACAGTCTCTGACCTTCACCCCCTCCCTGTCCCCTCGTCTGCCTGTCCCCTCGTCTCCCCCTCCCTGTCCCCTCATCTCCCCGTCTCCCTGTCCCCTCGTCTCCCCCTCCCTGTCTCCCCGTCTCCCTGTCCCCTCGTCTCCCCCTCCCTGTCTCCCCGTCTCCCTGTCCCCTCGTCTCCCCCTCCCTGTCCCCTCGTCTCCCCCTCCCTGTCCCCTCGTCTCCCCCTCCCTGTCCCCTCGTCTCCCCGTCCCCTCGTCTCCTCCTCCCTGTCCCCTTCTCCCCCTGTTCCAAACCCTCAGGTCTTCACCCTCATGTCTGGAACATCCGCCCCAACATGTTTCCATTATGTTTGCACCATAGATATTGACGTAATCGTTTTTCAAGTTTTCAAAACAAAAAAGAGTGATTAGAACTCAGAAAAGACGTGGAGTATGTTTGGCAGAATGTGTCAATTGAAAAGACGGTGTGTGTTAAAATGTTTTATTATGAAACTACTGTTTAACAGTAAACAACATGTGTTACCTATCACGCACGCACCCACCCACCCACCCACCCCCACACACACACACACACACACACACACACACACACACACACACACACACACACACACACACACACACACACACACACACACACACACACACACACACACACACACACACACACACACACACACACACACACACACACACACACACACACACCCACTTCACTGTGAAACAACCCTGTTCCTCTGGGTTAATTGGAATGAGTATCCGTGGTTACACCTGTGAATATCTCTCCTCCTATGTTTACTGAATAACAGATTCTCAGAACCAGTGACACTGTAACCTTGGAGACGGTGACGACGCTCAGATGACGTATGCTCTAATATTTTCATCTCTTAGAATATTACATTTATTATAGCAGGAGCTCTGTGACCAAATGAATGTAGGAGTCTCTCTCATGTCTAGTGTCATATGGTTTATTAATGTAGGAGTCTCTCTCATGTCTAGTATCATATGGTTTATTAATGTAGGAGTCTCTCTCATGTCTAGTGTCATGGTTTATTAATGTAGGAGTCTCTCTCATGTCTAGTGTCATGTGGTTTATTAATGTAGGAGTCTCTCTCATGTCTAGTGTCATGGTTTATTAATGTAGGAGTCTCTCTCATGTCTAGTATCATGGTTTATTAATGTAGGAGTCTCTCTCATGTCTAGTGTCATGGTTTATTAATGTAGGAGTCTCATGTCTAGTATCATATGGTTTATTAATGTAGGAGTCTCTCTCATGTCTAGTGTCATGTGGTTTATTAATGTAGGAGTCTCTCTCATGTCTAGTGTCATGGTTTATTAATGTAGGAGTCTCTCTCATGTCTAGTGTCATATGGTTTATTAATGTAGGAGTCTCTCTCATGTCTAGTATCATATGGTTTATTAATGTAGGAGTCTCTCTCATGTCTAGTATCATATGGTTTATTAATGTAGGAGCCGCACTGGCCGGTTTATGTGTCTGGCATGGGCTATTTAAACTAGTTTTGTACACTAGAGGGCACTACATGTTATGGTCATGGGTCAAAGGTCACATGTACAGTACCTGTCAAAAGTTTCTACAATGTAGAAAATAGTAAAAATAATGAAAAACCTTGGAATGAGTAGGTGTGTCCAGACTTTTGACTGGTACTGTATATAGGTAACACAGGTGACCAGGAAGGGTTAGCCCAGGTGAGGAGAGGGTATACAGCTTATTGTCACACACTGATCTGTTTAACCTGCCTTTGTGATTGTCTCCACCCCCCTCCAGCTGTCGCCCATCTTCCCCATTATCCCCTGGGTATTTATACCTGTGTTCTCTGTTTGTCTGTTGCCAGTTTGTCTTGTTTGTCAAGTCAACCAGCTCCTGCTTTTCCCCAGTCTCTCATTTTCGGTCCTCCTGGTTTTGACCTTTGCCTGTCCTGACCCTGAGCCCGCTTGCCGTCCTGTACCTTTGCCCCTGTTGCTCTAATAAACATTGTTACTTCGACACAGTCTGCATCTGGGTCTTACCTTTGTCCTGATACTTATAGAATGCATCTCTCTGCCTGCCGGGTCTTCTGGGTCTTACCTGGGTCTTACCTTTATCCTGATACTTATAGAATGCATCTCTCTGCCTGCCGGGTCTTCTGGGTCTTACCTGGGTCTTACCTTTATCCTGATACTTATAGAATGCCTCTCTCTGCACTTGTTGTATAAGAATATGTGAATTGGAGCTATTTAGATTTTATGTGCGATAAATAGGAACGCCACCCGAAAAGAGTGACCTTTGGAAAGCTGGTTGTCGTTGACCGTTACGGATGGTTCTCTCCTGTACCAGTGGCCACCACAATCGCCACCACAATCGCCACCACAATCGCCATCACAATCGCCACCACAATCGCCACCACAATCGCCACTTTTTATATAAGATGACAAAAGATTGGTATGAAAGTGGTTTATTATAAACCGGTAATTCTATAATATCTAGAGTCTAAATCATTGTGTTGTGGTTATTCTGTCTAAATCATGTGGTTATTCTGTCTAAATCATGTGTTGTGGTTATTCTGTCTAAATCATGTGTTGTGGTTATTCTGTCTAAATCATTGTGGTTATTCTGTCTAAATCATGTGGTTATTCTGTCTAAATCATGTGTTGTGGTTATTCTGTCTAAATCATGTGGTTATTCTGTCTAAATCATGTGGTTATTCTGTCTAAATCATGTGGTTATTCTGTCTAAATCATTGTGGTTATTCTGTCTAAATCATGTGGTTATTCTGTCTAAATCATGTGTTGTGGATATTCTGTCTAAATCATGTGTTGTGGTTATTCTGTCTAAATCATGTGGTTATTCTGTCTAAATCATGTGGTTATTCTGTCTAAATCATGTGGTTATTCTGTCTAAATCATGTGTTGTGGTTATTCTGTCTAAATCATGTGTTGTGGTTATTCTGTCTAAATCATGTGGTTATTCTGTCTAAATCATGTGTTGTGGTTATTCTGTCTAAATCATGTGTTGTGGTTATTCTGTCTAAATCATGTGGTTATTCTGTCTAAATCATTGTGTTGTGGTTATTCTGTCTAAATCATGTGGTTATTCTGTCTAAATCATGTGTTGTGGTTATTCTGTCTAAATCATGTGTTGTGGTTATTCTGTCTAAATCATGTGTTGTGGTTATTCTGTCTAAATCATGTGTTGTGGTTATTCTGTCTAAATCATGTGTTGTGGTTATTCTGTCTAAATCATGTGGTTATTCTGTCTAAATCATGTGGTTATTCTGTCTAAATCATGTGTTGTGGTTATTCTGTCTAAATCATGTGTTGTGGTTATTCTGTCTAAATCATGTGGTGTGGTTATTCTGTCTAAATCATGTGTTGTGGTTATTCTGTCTAAATCATGTGGTGTGGTTATTCTGTCTAAATCATGTGGTTATTCTGTCTAAATCATGTGGTTATTCTGCCTAAATCATGTGTTGTGGTTATTCTGTCTAAATCATGTGGTTATTCTGTCTAAATCATGTGGTTATTCTGTCTAAATCATGTGGTTATTCTGTCTAAATCATGTGTTGTGGTTATTCTGTCTAAATCATTGTATTGTGGTTATTCTGTCTAAATCATGTGGTTATTCTGTCTAAATCATTGTGTTGTGGTTATTCTGTCTAAATCATGTGTTGTGGTTATTCTGTCTAAATCATGTGGTTATTCTGTCTAAATCATGTGTTGTGGTTATTCTGTCTAAATCATGTGATTATTCTGTCTAAATCATGTGGTTATTCTGTCTAAATCATGTGGTGCGGTTATTCTGTCTAAATCATGTGGTTATTCTGTCTAAATCATGTGGTTATTCTGTCTAAATCATGTGGTTATTCTGTCTAAATCATGTGGTTATTCTGTCTAAATCATGTGGTTATTCTGTCTAAATCATGTGTTGTGGTTATTCTGTCTAAATCATGTGGTTATTATGTCTAAATCATGTGTTGTGGTTATTCTGTCTAAATCATTGTGTTGTGGTTATTCTGTCTAAATCATTGTGTTGTGGTTATTCTGTCTAAATCATGTGGTTATTCTGTCTAAATCATGTGGTTATTCTGTCTAAATCATGTGGTTATTCTGTCTAAATCATGTGGTTATTCTGTCTAAATCATGTGGTTATTCTGTCTAAATCATGTGGTTATTATGTCTAAATCATGTGGTTATTCTGTCTAAATCATGTGGTTATTCTGTCTAAATCATGTGTTGTGGTTATTCTGTCTAAATCATGTGGTTATTATGTCTAAATCATGTGGTTATTCTGTCTAAATCATGTGGTTATTCTGTCTAAATCATGTGGTTATTCTGTCTAAATCATGTGTTGTGGTTATTCTGTCTAAATCATGTGTTGTGGTTATTCTGTCTAAATCATGTGGTTATTCTGTCTAAATCATTGTGTTGTGGTTATTCTGTCTAAATCATTGTGTTGTGGTTATTCTGTCTAAATCATGTGTTGTGGTTATTCTGTCTAAATCATTGTGTTGTGGTTATTCTGTCTAAATCATGTGGTTATTCTGTCTAAATCATGTGGTAATTCTGTCTAAATCATGTGGTGTGGTTATTCTGTCTAAATCATGTGGTTATTCTGTCTAAATCATGTGGTTATTCTGTCTAAATCATTGTGTTGTGGTTATTCTGTCTAAATCATTGTGTTGTGGTTATTCTGTCTAAATCATTGTGTTGTGGTTATTCTGTCTAAATCATGTGGTTATTCTGTCTAAATCATGTGGTTATTCTGTCTAAATCATTGTGTTGTGGTTATTCTGTCTAAATCATTGTGTTGTGGTTATTCTGTCTAAATCATGTGGTTATTCTGTCTAAATCGTGTGGTTATTCTGTCTAAATCATTGTGTAGTGGTTATTCTGTCTAAATCATTGTGTTGTGGTTATTCTGTCTAAATCATTGTGTTGTGGTTATTCTGTCTAAATCATTGTGTTGTGGTTATTCTGTCTAAATCATGTGTTGTGGTTATTCTGTCTAAATCATTGTGGTTATTCTGTCTAAATCATGTGTTGTGGTTATTCTGTCTAAATCATGTGTTGTGTTTATTCTTTCTAAATCATTGTGGTTATTCTGTCTAAATCATGTGTTGTGGTTATTCTGTCTAAATCATGTGGTTATTCTGTCTAAATCATTGTGGTTATTCTGTCTAAATCATGTGGTTATTCTGTCTAAATCATGTGTTGTGGTTATTCTGTCTAAATCATTGTGTTGTGGTTATTCTGTCTAAATCATTGTGTTGTGGTTATTCTGTCTAAATCATGTGGTTATTCTGTCTAAATCATGTGGTTATTCTGTCTAAATCATGTGGTTATTCTGTCTAAATCATGTGGTTATTCTGTCTAAATCATGTGTTGTGGTTATTCTGTCTAAATCATTGTGTTGTGGTTATTCTGTCTAAATCATTGTGTTGTGGTTATTCTGTCTAAATCATGTGGTTATTCTGTCTAAATCATTGTGTTGTGGTTATTCTGTCTAAATCATGTGGTTATTCTGTCTAAATCATGTGTTGTGGTTATTCTGTCTAAATCATGTTGTGTGGTTATTCTGTCTAAATCATTGTGTTGTGGTTATTCTGTCTAAATCATGTGGTTATTCTGTCTAAATCATGTGGTTATTCTGTCTAAATCATTGTGTTGTGGTTATTCTGTCTAAATCATGTGGTTATTCTGTCTAAATCATGTGGTTATTCTGTCTAAATCATGTGTTGTGGTTATTCTGTCTAAATCATGTGGTTATTCTGTCTAAATCATGTGGTTATTCTGTCTAAATCATGTGGTTATTCTGTCTAAATCATGTGTTGTGGTTTTTCTGTCTAAATCATGTGTTGTGGTTATACTGTCTAAATCATGTGTTGTGGTTATTCTGTCTAAATCATGTGGTTATTCTGTCTAAATCATGTGTTGTGGTTATTCTGTCTAAATCATGTGGTTATTCTGTCTAAATCATGTGTTGTGGTTATTCTGTCTAAATCATGTGTTGTGGTTATACTGTCTAAATCATGTGTTGTGGTTATTCTGTCTAAATCATGTGGTTATTCTGTCTAAATCATGTGTTGTGGTTATTCTGTCTAAATCATGTGGTTATTCTGTCTAAATCATGTGGTTATTCTGTCTAAATCATGTGTTGTGGTTATTCTGTCTAAATCGTGTGGTTATTCTGTCTAAATCATTGTGTTGTGGTTATTCTGTCTAAATCATGTGTTGTGGTTATTCTGTCTAAATCATGTGTTGCGTTTATTCTGTCTAAATCATGTGTTGTGGTTATTCTGTCTAAATCATTGTGTTGTGGTTATTCTGTCTAAATCATGTGGTTATTCTGTCTAAATCATGTGGTTATTCTGTCTAAATCATGTGGTTATTCTGTCTAAATCATGTGGTTATTCTGTCTAAATCATGTGTTGTGGTTATTCTGTCTAAATCATGTGGTTATTCTGTCTAAATCATGTGGTTATTCTGTCTAAATCATGTGGTTATTCTGTCTAAATCATGTGTTGTGGTTATTCTGTCTAAATCATGTGTTGTGGTTATTCTGTCTAAATCATGTGGTTATTCTGTCTAAATCATGTGTTGTGGTTATTCTGTCTAAATCATGTGGTTATTCTGTCTAAATCATGTGTTGTGGTTATTCTGTCTAAATCATGTGTTGTGGTTATTCTGTCTAAATCATGTGTTGTGGTTATTCTGTCTAAATCATGTGGTTATTCTGTCTAAATCATGTGTTGTGGTTATTCTGTCTAAATCATTGTGTTGTGGTTATTCTGTCTAAATCATTGTGTTGTGGTTATTCTGTCTAAATCATGTGGTTATTCTGTCTAAATCATGTGGTGTGGTTATTCTGTCTAAATCATGTGGTTATTCTGTCTAAATCATGTGTTGTGGTTATTCTGTCTAAATCATTGTGTTGTGGTTATTCTGTCTAAATCATTGTGTTGTGGTTATTCTGTCTAAATCATGTGGTTATTCTGTCTAAATCATTGTGTTGTGGTTATTCTGTCTAAATCATGTGGTTATTCTGTCTAAATCATGTGTTGTGGTTATTCTGTCTAAATCATGTTGTGTGGTTATTCTGTCTAAATCATTGTGTTGTGGTTATTCTGTCTAAATCATGTGGTTATTCTGTCTAAATCATGTGGTTATTCTGTCTAAATCATTGTGTTGTGGTTATTCTGTCTAAATCATGTGGTTATTCTGTCTAAATCATGTGGTTATTCTGTCTAAATCATGTGTTGTGGTTATTCTGTCTAAATCATGTGGTTATTCTGTCTAAATCATGTGGTTATTCTGTCTAAATCATGTGGTTATTCTGTCTAAATCATGTGTTGTGGTTTTTCTGTCTAAATCATGTGTTGTGGTTATACTGTCTAAATCATGTGTTGTGGTTATTCTGTCTAAATCATGTGGTTATTCTGTCTAAATCATGTGTTGTGGTTATTCTGTCTAAATCATTGTGTTGTGGTTATTCTGTCTAAATCATGTGTTGTGGTTATTCTGTCTAAATCATGTGTTGCGTTTATTCTGTCTAAATCATGTGTTGTGGTTATTCTGTCTAAATCATTGTGTTGTGGTTATTCTGTCTAAATCATGTGGTTATTCTGTCTAAATCATGTGGTTATTCTGTCTAAATCATGTGGTTATTCTGTCTAAATCATGTGGTTATTCTGTCTAAATCATGTGGTTATTCTGTCTAAATCATGTGTTGTGGTTATTCTGTCTAAATCATGTGGTTATTCTGTCTAAATCATGTGGTTATTCTGTCTAAATCATGTGGTTATTCTGTCTAAATCATGTGTTGTGGTTATTCTGTCTAAATCATGTGTTGTGGTTATTCTGTCTAAATCATGTGGTTATTCTGTCTAAATCATGTGTTGTGGTTATTCTGTCTAAATCATGTGGTTATTCTGTCTAAATCATGTGTTGTGGTTATTCTGTCTAAATCATGTGTTGTGGTTATTCTGTCTAAATCATGTGTTGTGGTTATTCTGTCTAAATCATGTGGTTATTCTGTCTAAATCATGTGGTTATTCTGTCTAAATCATGTGGTTATTCTGTCTAAATTATGTGTTGTGGTTATTCTGTCTAAATCATGTGTTGTGGTTATTCTGTCTAACACCAGCTGTTTAGTTCAGTTCATTCAGTGAACCGGAGGATTGCTACATTTCTGTAACTTCACGACAATTCACAGGTTTTCACAAAATCCGTTTTGGAATGTTTTCAGAATCAGGAGGGAAGAAGCAGGAAATCCAGAATCTTCCAACCAGGATTCCTGGAACACTTGGGAATTATGGGAAATTTATAAAAAATGTTGCAACCTTTAAGCTGAAATTGGCGTCTGTCACGACTTCCGCCGAAGTCGGTCCCTCTCCTTGTTCGGGCGGTGTTCGGCGGTCGACGTCACCGGCCTTCTAGCTATCGCCGATCCACTTTTCATTTTCCATTTGTTTTGTCTTTGTCTTACACACCTGGTTTCAATCCCCCAATTACCTGTTCATTATTTAACCCTCTGTTCCCCCATGTTTGTTTGTGAGTGATTGTTTCTATATAAATAGATAGATAGATAGATAGATAGATAGATAGATAGATAGATAGACATGGTGAGAGAGAGGGAGAGAGAGAAGGTGGAGAGAGAAAGAGAAGAGAGAGGGAGAGGGAGAATGCCAGAGAGAGAATGAGAGAAGGAGAGGGAGAATGCCAGAGAGAGAAGGAGAGAAGGAGAGGGAGAATGCCAGAGAGAGAAGGAGAGGGAGAACGCCAGATAGAGAGAGGGACAGGGAGAACGCCAGATAGAGAGAGGGAGAGGGAGAATGCCAGAGAGAGAGAACAACATAGAGAGAGAAGGAGAGAAGGAGAGGGAGAATGCCAGAGAGAGGAGAGAGAGAACACCAGATAGAGAGAATGCCAGATAGAGAGGGAGAGATAAAGAGGGAGAGGGAGAATGCCAGATAGAGAGATATATATAGAGAGAGTGAAAACGCCAGATAGACAGAGAGACAGCTCATCTTCAGTATCATCACCAGTGTGGATAGGAACCATGAACAGCTGGCTCAATTAACCCCTCGTCCCCCTGGGGACCCAATAGAAGGCCTTTACAATTGCACATGGCAGCGATTAGGCCAGGGTTTTACTATGGAAGGGTGTTTAGGAAATACCATTCCCCCTGTATATATGGCAGAATATACTGTAGACTAGATACATGCCCCCCCCCCCTGTATATATGGCAGAATATACTGTAGACTAGATACATTCCCCCTGTATATATGTCAGAATATACTGTAGACTAGATACATTCCCCCTGTATATATGGCAGAATATACTGTGGACTAGATATATTTGGTTTGTGTTTTAAGTTCATTTTTGTATAGTTTTTCATTTCTTTGATGCTATTTTCTCATCTCCTTTTCTCCTCTCCTCTTCTCCTCTCCTCTTCTCCTCTCCTCTTCTTCTCTCCTCTTCTACTTTCCTCTCCTCCTCTCCTCTCCTCCTCTCCTCTTCTCCTCTCCTCTTCTCCTCTGTGTTTTTCCTCCCTTCTCCTCTCCTCCTCTCCTCTTCTTCTCTCCTCTTCTACTTTCCTCTCCTCCTCTCCTCTCCTCCTCTCCTCTTCTCCTCTCCTCTTCTCCTCTGTGTTTTTCCTCCCATCTCCTCTTCTTCTCTACTCTTCTACTTTCCTCTCCTCCTCTCCTCTTCTTCTCTCCTCTTCTCCTCTGTGTTTTTTCTCCCTTCTCCTCTCCTCTTCTCCTCTGTGTTTTTTCTCCCTTCTCCTCTCCTCTTCTCCTCTGTGTTTTTTCTCCCTTCTCCTCTTCTCCTTTCCTCTCCTCCTCTCCTCTTCTTCTCTCCTCTAATCTCCTTTCCTGTCCTCTATAATAACATTAGATTAGATGATTCCTCCATATGTGTCATCATGCAGATTAGCCAGCTGATCATATCCACAGATGTCATTTCAAATCATCCATTTGTTTTATTCCCTCTCTTCTCCTCTCCCCTCCTCCCTGGAGTATATTCCCTCTCTTCTCCTCTCTCTTCTCCTCTCTCTTCTCCTCTCTCTTCTCCCCTCTCTTCTCTCCTCTTCTCCTTGGAGTATATTCCCTCTCTTCTCCTCTTTCTCCTCTCCCCTCCTCCCTGGAGTATATTCCCTCTCTTCTCCCCTCTCTTCTCCTCCCTCTTCTCTCCTCTTCTCCTTGGAGTATATTCCCTCTCTTCTCCTCTCTCTTCTCCTCTCCCCTTCTCCTCTCTCTTCTCCTCTCTCTTCTCCTCTCCTCTTCTCCTTGGAGTATATTCCCTCTCTTCTCCTCTCTCTTCTCCTCTCCCTTCTCCTCTCTATTCTCCTCTCTCTTCTCCTCTCTCTTCTCTCCTCTTCTCCTTGGAGTATATTCCCTCTCTTCTCCTCTCTCTTCTCCTCTCCCTTCTCCTCTCTCTTCTCCTCTCTCTTCTCCTCTCCTCGGAGTATATTCCCTCTCTTTTCCTCTCTCTTCTCCTCTCCCCTTCTCCCTGGAGTATATTCCCTCTCTTCTCCTCTCTCTTCTCCTCTCCCTTCTCCTCTTTCTTCTCCTCTCTCTTCTCCTCTCCTCTGAGTATATTCCCTCTCTTCTCCTCTCTCTTTTCCTCTCTCTTCTCCTCTCCCCTTCTCCCTGGAGTATATTCCCTCTCTTCTCCTCTCTCTTCTCCTCTCTCTTCTCCTCTCCCTTCTCCTCTCTCTTCTCCTCTCCTCGGAGTATATTCCCTCTCTTCTCCTCTTTTCTCTTCTCCCCTTCTCCCTGGAGTATATTCCCTCTCTTCTCCTCTCTCTTCTCCTCTTCTCCTTGGAGTATATTCCCTCTCTTCTCCTCGCTCTTCTCCTCTTCTCCTTGGAGTATATTCCCTCTCTTCTCCTCTCCCTTCTCCTCTCCCTTCTCCTCTCTCTTCTCCTCTCCTCTTCTCCCTGCAGTATATTTCCTCTCTTCTCCACTCTCTTCTCCTCTCCCCTTCTCCCTGGAGTATATTTCCTCTCTTCTCCTCTCTCTTCCACTCTCCCTTCTCCTCTCTCTTCTCCTCTCTCTTCTCCTTTCCTCGGAGTATAGTCCCTCTCTTCTCCTCTTTTCTCCTCTCCCTTCTCCCTGGAGTATATTCCCTCTCTTCTCCTCTCTCTTCTCCTCTCTCTTCTCCTCTCTCTTCTCCTCTCTCTTCTCCTCTCTCTTCTCCTCTCTCTTCTCCTCTCTCTTCTCCTCTCTCTTCTCCTCTCCCCTTCTCCCTGGAGTATATTCCCTCTCTTCTCCTCTCTCTTCTCCCCGGAGTATATTCCCTCTCTTCTCCCCTCTCTTCTCCTCTCTCTTCTCCTCTCACTTCTCCCCGGAGTATATTCCCTCTCTTCTCCTCTCTCTTCTCCTCTCTCTTCTCCTCTCTCTTCTCCCCTCTCTTCTCCTTTCCGCTCCTCCCTGGAGTATATTCCCTTTCTTCTCCTCTCTCTTCTCCTCTCCCTTCTCCTCTCTCTTCTCCCCTCTCTTCTCCTCTCTCTTCTCCTCTCACTTCTCCCCGGAGTATATTCCCTCTCTTCTCCCCTCTCTTCTCTCTCTTCTCCTCTCACTTCTCCCCGGAGTATATTCCCTCTCTTCTCCTCTCTCTTCTCCTCTCTCTTTTCCCTGGAGTATATTCCCTCTCTTCTCCCCTCTCTTCTCCTCTCTCTTCTCCTCTCACTTCTCCCCGGAGTATATTCCCTCTCTTCTCCTCTCTCTTCTCCTCTCGTCTCCCCTCCTCTCTGGAGTATATTCCCTCTGTCTTTCTCTCCCCTGTGAATCACTCAGATAATCAGATCATCATCAGAGACTGAAACCTGCCACTTAACACCCCCTGTCTCACTTTACTGTGAAACTGACACACACAGACCCTCTCTGCATCTGCCTGTTTTAATCAGCCCTAATTGGAGCTGTAATTGGACTTGTGAAGAGACTAAATTAGAGAGAGAGGGGAGGGAGGAGGGGAGGGAGGGAGGGGGAGGGAGAGAGGGGGAGGGAGAGAGGGGGAGGGAGAGGGGGGGAGGGAGAGGGAGAGGGGGAGGCAGGGAGGGGGAGGGGGAACAGACAGAGGGACAGAAAACGGAGGGAAAAGGGAAAAGAGCGTGGAACGATGGAATGGTTACTAAACTGTTAATTTATTGTTTATTATTATTATGTTATTGTTGTTGTTAGTTTTTCTGTTTACTCATTAAAAATGATTAAAATCACTTATTAAGGTCCCATTTGCTGTAGGAGCTTCGTTCCTACTGATACCTCCTGTTACTCTCTGCTTGTAAATCAAATGATAAGACACATATATATATATATATTTCTTTAGTGGGTAGATCAGCTTTCATATTGCAGATAGATTGTAGCTTCCATCAATGTAATGGTCTGCATCATTTCCAATCCCCATATATTTTTGTTGTTGTAAATATATACACTACCGTTCAAAAGTGGCTACTTTTGAAGAATCTCAAATCTCAACTACAATTAGACTTGTTTAACACTTTTTTTGGTTACTAGATGATTCCATATGTGCTATTTCATAGTTTTGATGTCTTCACTATTGTTCTACAATGTAGAAAATAGTACAAATAAAGAAAAATCCTTGATTGAGTAGGTGTGTCCAAACTTTTGCCTGGTACTGTTGATATATATATATATATATGGGGCTGGGTAGTCTGTCTGATACAATACAGAGACTTCATTTGACTGGTACTGTTTATATATATATATATACATGAGGCTGGGTCTGTCTGAGACAATACAGAGACTTCATTTGACTGGTACTGTTTATATATATATATATATATATATATATATATATATATATATATATATATATATATATATATATATATATATATATATATATATATATATATATACATGAGGCTGGGTCTGTCTGATACAATACAGAGACTTCATTTGACTGGTACTGTTTATATATATATATATATATATGAGGCTGGGTCTGTCTGAGACAATACAGAGACTTCATTTGACTGGTACTCTTTATATATATATATATATATATATATATATATATATATATATATATATATATATATATATATATATATATACATGAGGCTGGGTCTGTCTGAGACAATACAGAGACTTCATTTGACTGGTAGTCTTTATATATATATATATGAGGCTGGGTCTGTCTGATACAATACAGAGACTTCATTTGACTGGCACTGTTTATATATATATATATGAGGCTGGGTCTGTCTGATACAATACAGAGACTCCATTTGATGAACGGTCTTCATAGATCATTAGAAATGTCTGATTTATTAAAGCCTTACAAAGTTGGTTGCAATTTCAGTTTAATCCACCAGAGAAGACAGAACAAATAATACAACAAATATTATGGTTAAACTCAAATATACTAATGGATAGAAAACCATGATATATGATATATGGTATATATATATATATATATATATATATATATATAGACAGTAGACAGTAGACAGTTTATGTAAACTTCTGACCCACTGCGAATGTGATGAAAGAAATAAAAGCTGAAATAAATCACTCTACAATTATTCTGACATTTCACATTCTTAAAATAAAATGGTGAACCTAACTGACCAAAGACAGGACATTTTTACTTAATTAAAGGATTAAATGATAGGAATTGTGAAAAGCTGAGTTTAAATGTATTTGGCTAAGGTGTATGTAAACTTCCCACTTCAACTGGATATCCCTACAGCTAGTAGTATTAAGGTACATTGAGAGAGAGAAGACAAACAGAAGGAGAGAGAGGAGGTAGTGAGTGAGGTGTAAGGAGGGAGAGAGAAGGAGAGAGAGGAGGTAGTGAGTGAGGGGTAAGGAGGGAGGGAGAGAGAAGGAGAGAGAGGAGGTAGTGAGTGAGGGGTAAGGAGGGAGGGAGAGAGAAGGAGAGAGAGGAGGTAGTGAGTGAGGGGTAAGGAGGGAGGGAGAGAGAGAAGGAGAGAGAGGGAGGTAGTGAGTGAGTAAGGAGGGAGGGAGAGAGAAGGAGAGAGGGAGGTAGTGAGTAAGGGGTAAGGAGGGAGGGAGAGAGAGGAGGTAGTGAGTGAGTAAGGGGTAAGGAGGGAGGGTGAGAGAAGGAGAGAGAGGATGTAGTGAGTAAGGGGTAAGAGAAGGAGAGAGAGAGAAGGAGAGAGAGGATGTAGTGAGTGAGTAAGGGGTAAGGAGGGAGGGTGAGAGAAGGAGAGAGAGGATGTAGTGAGTAAGGGGTAAGAGAAGGAGAGAGAGAGAAGGAGAGAGAGGAGGTAGTGAGTGAGTAAGGGGTAAGGAGGGAGGGTGAGAGAAGGAGAGAGAGGATGTAGTGAGTAAGGGGTAAGAGAAGGAGAGAGAGAGAAGGAGAGAGAGGAGGTAGTGAGTAAGGGGTAAGAGAAGGAGAGAGAGAGAAGGAGAGAGAGGAGGTAGTGAGTAAGGGGTAAGAGAAGGAGAGAGAGAGAAGGAGAGAGAGGAGGTAGTGAGTAAGGGGTAAGAGAAGGAGAGAGAGGAGGTAGTGAGTAAGGGGTAAGAGAAGGAGAGAGAGAGAAAGAGAGAGAGGAGGTAGTGAGTAAGGGGTAAGAGAAGGAGAGAGAGGAGGGAGAGAGAGGAGGTAGTGAGTAAGGGGTAAGAGAAGGAGAGAGAGGAGGTAGTGAGTAAGGGGTAAGAGAAGGAGAGAGAGGAGGTAGTCTTGAGGAGGTAGACATCACTTCATCCTTAATTAGCCGTCATCAGTTCCTCTAATTAATGATCAAACTACCTCTCTCTCACAGACACACACACTCACACACACACGCACACACACACACGCACACACCCATGTAAAGGAAGGGAAAGTAATTCTTCTCATTCAGTTAGAGAGAGAGAGAGAGAGAGAGAGATAGATAGATAGAGGTGAAATGAGAGGTGGAAAGGAGCTGTGGTCATTTAAGTCAATGAAAGGAGACTGGCCTGCTCAGCTCAGGAATTAAAGGAATCATCTAGAAATAACAGGGATAATGAGGTGGGTAGGCTTTCTCTGCTTGACCCTACTCTCTCTCTCTCTATGTCTCTCTCTCGCTACATTCTCCACAAGCCATTTATGATGTCACAATGATGTCTACATTCTCCACAAGCCATTTATGATGTCACAATGATGTCTACATTCTCCACAAGCCATTTTTGATGTCACAATGATGTCTACATTCTCCACAAGCCATTTATGATGTCACAATGATATCTACATTTTACACAAGCCATTTATGATGTCACAATGATATCTACATTCTACACAAGTCATTTATGATGTCACAATGACGTCTGGACCCTCTGTCTCTTTTGTGATGTTACAGTTCCATGTATCATCTACATTTATCACCAAGCTTTTGTTCTAGAATCACTAGAGCCAGATGGTACGAGTTACAGTACAGCGTTTGAGTATGAACACAACAGTTATGTGAGTGCGTACACGTGTGTGTGTGTTTGTGTGTGTGTACATGTGTGTGTGTGTGTCTGTATGCATAGTTACTGTGTATATATCAGAGCCAATTAGAGAGGAACCCAGTGTATGCGGACATATGTGCTCCGGGGTACGGCTGATCCAGCGCACCGCAGGGAGGCCCTGTAGGGAGAGCTATCGCAGGCAGGCGACTGGGCCACACTGGAGCCAGCCTGGAGCCACCATGGAGGCATGTTATGGTCACAGCACCCCAAGAGCCTGGCTCAGTTTCCCCCTGCCCTGTTTGGAGTGGCAGTGAGCTGTGGAAACTACAGACGCACAGACCACAACGCAACCTGTCCTCTCTCCAAGTGTGTGTGTGTGTGTGTGTGTGTGTGTGTGTGTGTGTGTGTGTGTGTGTGTGTGTGTGTGTGTGTGTGTGTGTGTGTGTGTGTACAACTACAATAGAAGCAGACAGGAGACAGATAGGAGACCGACAGTAGACAGACATTAGACAGTAGACAGACAGTAGATAGACAGTAGACAGACAGTAGACAGACAGTAGACAGTAGACAGCCGGTAGACAGACAGGAGACAGACAATAGACAGACAGGAGACAGACAGTAGACAGACAGTAGACAGACAGTAGACAGTAGACAGTAGACAGACAGTA
Organism: Salvelinus fontinalis; assembly: GCF_029448725.1. Lineage (NCBI taxonomy): Eukaryota > Metazoa > Chordata > Actinopteri > Salmoniformes > Salmonidae > Salvelinus > Salvelinus fontinalis. Next base: position 29,927,725 of record NC_074704.1, on the reverse strand, counting down.
GATAGACAGGTGACAGACAGTAGACAGTAGACAGACAGGAGACAGACAGTAGACAAACAGTAGACAGACAGGAGACAGACAGTAGACAGACAGGAGACAGACAGTAGACAGACAGGAGACAGACAGTAGACAGTAGACAGACAGGAGACAGACAGTAGACAGACGGTAGACAGACAGTAGACAGACAGGAGACAGACAGTAGACAGTAGACAGACAGGAGACAGACAGTAGACAGACGGTAGACAGTAGACAGACAGGAGACAGACAGTAGACAGACGGTAGACAGACAGTAGACAGTAGACAGACAGTACATAGACAGTAGACAGACAGGAGACAGACAGTAGACAGGAGACAGACAGTAGACAGTAGACAGACAATAGACAGACAGTAGACAGACAGTAGACAGATAGGAGACAGACAGTAGACAGACAGTAGACAGTAGACAGACAGTACATAGACAGTAGACAGACAGTAGACAGACAGTAGACAGGAGACAGACAATAGACAGACGGTAGACAGTAGACAGACAGTACATAGACAGTAGACAGACAGTAGACAGTAGACAGACAATAGACAGACAGTAGACAGGAGACAGACAGTAGACAGACAGTAGACAGTAGACAGACGGTAGACAGTAGACAGACAGTACATAGACAATAGACAGACAGTAGACAGTAGACAGACAGGAGACAGACAGTAGACAGGAGACAGACAGTAGACAGTAGACAGATAGGAGACAGACAGTAGACAGACGGTAGACAGTAGACAGACAATAGACAGACAGTAGACAGACAATAGACAGTAGACAGACAGGAGACAGACAGTAGACAGACAGGAGACAGACAGTAGACAGACAGTAGACAGTAGACAGAAAGTAGACAGACAGTAGACAGACAGTAGACAGACAGTAGACAGTAGACAGTAGACAGACAGGAGACAGACAGTAGACAGTAGACAGACAGGAGACAGACAGTAGACAGTAGACAGACAGTAGACAGTAGACAGACAGTAGACAGACAGTAGACAGACAGGAGACAGATAGGAGACAGACAGTAGACAGAAAGTAGACAGTAGACAGACAGGAGACAGACAGTGGACAGTCGACAGACAGTAGACAGCAGACAGACAGTAGACAGACAGTGGACAGTAGACAGACAGTAGACAGACAGTAAACAGACAGTAGATAGATAGTAGACAGTAGACAGACAGTAGACAGACAGTAGACAGTAGACAGAAAGTATTTGGTAGCATTGCCTTTAAAGTGTTTAACTTGGGTCAAACGTTTCAGGTAGCCTTCCACAAGCTTCCCACAATAAGTTAGGTGAATTTTGGCCCATTCCTTCTGACAGAGCTGGTGTAACTGAGTCAGGTTTCCAGGCCTCCTTGCTCGCAAACGTTTTTTTCAGTTCTGCCGACACATTTTCTATAGGAATGAGGTCAGGGCTTTGTGATGGCCACTCCAATACCTTGACTTTGTTGTTGTTAAGCCATTTTGCCACAACTTTGGAAGTATGCTTGGGGTCATTGTTCATTTGGAATACCCATTTGCCTCCAAGCTTTAACTTCCTGACTGATGTCTTGAGATGTTGCTTCAATGTATCCACATAATTTTCCTACCTCATGATGCCATCTATTTTGTGAAGTGCACCAGTCCCTTCTGCAGCAAAGCACCCCCACAACATGATGCTGTCACCCCCGTGCTTCACGGTTGGGATGGTGTTCTTCGGCTTGCAAGCCTCCCCCTTTTTCCTCCAAACATAACGATGGTCATTATGGCCAACAGTTCTATTATGGCCAACAGTTCTACTCCAAAAAGTATGATCTTTGTCCCCATGTGCAGTTGCAAACCGTAGTCTGGATTTTTTATGGCGGGTTTGGAGCAGTCGCTTCTTCCTTGCTGAGCAGCCTTTCAGGTTATGTCGACATAGGACTCGTTTTACTGTGGATATAGATCATTTTGTACCTGTTTCCTCCAGAATCTTCACAAGGTCCTTTGCTGTTCTTCTGGGATTGATTTGCACTTTTCGCAGCAAAGTACGTTCATCTCTAGGAGACAGAACGCTCCTTCCTGTGCGGGATGATGGCTGCGTGGTCCCATGGTGTTTATACTTGCGTACTATTGATTGTACAGATGAACGTAATACCTTCAGGTGTTTGGAAATAGCTCCCAAGGATGAACCAGACTTGTGGAAGTCTACAATTTTTTTTCTGAGGTCTTGGCTGATTTCTTTTGATTTTCTATAGGGATACACATGGGAATGTACCCTACTACTAGTAATATTACTACTACTAGCTATAGGGATACACATGGGAATGTACCCTACTACTAGTAATATTACTACTACTAGCTATAGGGATACACATGGGAATGTACCCTACTACTAGTAATATTACTACTACTAGCTATAGGGATATACATGGGAATGTACCTTACTACTACTACTACTACTACTACTACTAGCTATAGGGATACACATGGGAATGTACCCTACTACTAGTAATATTACTACTACTAGCTATAGGGATATACATGGGAATATACCTTACTACTACTACTACTACTACTACTACTAGCTATAGGGATATACATGGGAATGTACCTTACTACTACTACTACTCCTAGCTATAGGGATATCCATGAGAATGTACCTTACTACTACTACTAGCTATAGGGATATACATGAGAATGTACCTTACTACTACTACTAGCTATAGGGATATACATGGGAATGTACCTTACTACTACTACTACTACTACTAGCTATAGGGATATACATGGGAATGTACCTTACTACTACTACTACTACTACTAGCTATAGGGATATACATGGGAATGTACCTTACTACTACTGCCACTACTAGCTATAGGGATATACATGGGAATGTACCTTACTACTAGCTATAGGGATATACATGGGAATGTACCTTAATTTTCCCATGATGTCAAGCAAAGAGGCACTGAGTTTGAAGGTAGGCCTTGAAATACATCCACAGGTACACCTCCAATTGACTCAAATGATGTAAATTAGCCTATCAGAATCTTCTAAAGCCATGACATCATTTTCTGGAATTTTCCAAGCTGTTTAAAGGCACAGTCAACTTAGTGTATGTAAACTTCTGACCCACTGGAATGGTGATACAGTGAATTACAAGTGAAATAATCTGTCTGTAAACAATTGTTGGGAAAATTACTTGTGTCATGCACAAAGTAGATGTCCTAACGGACTTGCTAAAAATATAGTTTTTTATCAAGAGATGTGTGGAGTGGTTAAAAAACGAGATTTAATAACTCCAACCTAAGTGTATGTAAACCTCCGACTTCAACTGTGTGTATAGCTGTGTGAGAATGTACCTTACTACTACTGGCCATAGGGATATACATGGGAATGTACCTTACTACAACTACTACTACTGGCCATAGGGATATACATGGGAATGTACCTTACTACTACTACTACTACTATCTATAGGGTTATACATGGGAATGTACCTTAGTACTACTAGCCATAGGGATATACATGGGAATGTACCTTACTACTACTAGCTATAGGGATATACATGGGAATGTACCTTACTACTACTACTACTACTACTACTACTAGCTATAGGGATATACATGGGAATGTACCTTACTACTACTACTACTACTACTAGCTATAGGGATATACATGGGAATGTACCTTACTACTACTACTACTACTACTACTACTAGCTATAGGGATATACATGGGAATGTACCTTACTACTACTACTACTACTACTACTACTAGCTATAGGGATATACATGGGAATGTACCTTACTACTACTACTACTACTAGCTATAGGGATACACATGGGAATGTACCTTACTACTACTACTACTACTACTAGCTATAGGGATATACATGGGAATGTACCTTACTACTACTACCACTACTAGCTATAGGGATATACATGGGAATGTACCTTACTACTACTACTAGTACTACTAGCTATAGGGATATACATGGGAATGTACCTTACTACTACTACTAGCTATAGGGATATACATGGGAATGTACCTTACTACTACTACTACTACTACTACTACTAGCTATAGGGATATACATGGGAATGTACCTTACTACTACTACTACTACTACTACTACTAGCTATAGGGATATACATGGGAATGTACCTTACTACTACTACTACTACTAGCTATAGGGATATACATGGGAATGTACCTTACTACTACTGCCACTACTAGCTATAGGGATACACATGGGAATGTACCTTACTACTACTGCCACTACCACTACTACTAGCTATAGGGATATACATGGGAATGTACCTTACTACTACTACTACTACTAGCTATAGGGATATACATGGGAATGTACCTTACTACTACTGCCACTACTAGCTATAGGGATATACATGGGAATGTACCTTACTACTACTACTAGCTATAGGGATATACATGGGAATGTACCTTACTACTACTGCCACTACTAGCTATAGGGATACACATGGGAATGTACCTTACTACTACTACTAGCTATAGGGATATACATGGGAATGTACCTTACTACTACTACTACTACTAGCTATAGGGATATACATGGGAATGTACCTTACTACTACTACTAGCTATAGGGATATACATGGGAATGTACCTTACTACTACTACTAGCTATAGGGATATACATGGGAATGTACCTTACTACTACTACTACTACTAGCTATAGGGATATACATGGGAATGTACCTTACTACTACTACTACTACTACTACTACTAGCTATAGGGATATACATTGGAATGTACCTTACTACTACTACTACTACTACTACTACTAGCAATAGGGATATACATGGGAATGTACCTTACTACTACTACTACTACTACTAGCTATAGGGATATCCATGAGAATGTACCTTACTACTACTACTAGCTATAGGGATATACATTGGAATGTACCTTACTACTACTACTACTACTACCACTACTAGCTATAGGGATATACATGGGAATGTACCTTACTACTACTACTACTACTAGCTATAGGGATATACATGGGAATGTACCTTACTACTACTACTACTACTACTACTACTAGCTATAGGGATATACATGGGAATGTACCTTACTACTACTACTACTACTAGCTATAGGGATATACATGGGAATGTACCTTACTACTAGCTATAGGGATATACATGGGAATGTACCTTACTACTACTAGCTGTCACGACTTCGACCGAGGCAGGCTCTCCTTCCCGTTGGCGTTCGGCGGTCGTCGTCACCGGCCTATTAGCTGCCACTGATCCTTTTCTCCCCCTCCCTATGTGTTTATTGGGTTCACCTGTTTTGTATGAGGGTGTAATTAGTTGGGCTTATTAGTCAGCCGGCCCGCACGTTTCTTTGTGCGGGATTGTTTGTTAGTAAGTAGTGGTGTTTGTTTCGTTCTTCGTGTTTACTGGACTGTGTTCGTTTCCCCCGTGTCTGGGTTTGTTTGAGGAGTACACCCAGTGTGTTAGTAGGGTGGCCTGGTTTCTCCGTGTTCATTAAAGAACAGTTGTTATTGCACCCCTGTTTCCCTGCGCTTGACTACGCACTCCGACACCCAGGCCTTACACTAGCTATAGGGATACACATGGGAATGTACCCTACTACTAGTAATATTACTACTACTAGCTATAGGGATATACATGGGAATGTACCTTACTACTACTACTACTACTAGCTATAGGGATACACATGGGAATGTACCCTACTACTAGTAATAATACTACTACTAGCTATAGGGATACACATGGGAATGTACCCTACTACTAGTAATATTACTACTACTAGCTATAGGGATACACATGGGAATGTACACTACTACTACTACTACTAGCTATAGGGATATACATGGGAATGTACCTTACTACTACTACTACCACTACTAGCTATAGGGATATACATGGGAATGTACCTTACTACTACTGCCACTACTAGCTATAGGGATACACATGAGAATGTACCTTACTACTACTACTAGCTATAGGGATATACATGGGAATGTACCTTACTACTACTACTAGCTATAGGGATATACATGGGAATGTACCTTACTACTACTGCCACTACTAGCTATAGGGATACACATGAGAATGTACCTTACTACTACTACTAGCTATAGGGATACACATGGGAATGTACCCTACTACTAGTAATATTACTACTACTAGCTATAGGGATACACATGGGAATGTACACTACTACTACTACTACTAGCTATAGGGATACACATGGGAATGTACCTTACTACTACTGCCACTACTAGCTATAGGGATATACATGGGAATGTACCTTACTACTAGCTATAGGGATATACATGGGAATGTACCTTAATTTTCCCATGATGTCAAGCAAAGAGGCACTGAGTTTGAAGGTAGGCCTTGAAATACATCCACAGGTACACCTCCAATTGACTCAAATGATGTAAATTAGCCTATCAGAATCTTCTAAAGCCATGACATCATTTTCTGGAATTTTCCAAGCTGTTTAAAGGCACAGTCAACTTAGTGTATGTAAACTTCTGACCCACTGGAATGGTGATACAGTGAATTACAAGTGAAATAATCTGTCTGTAAACAATTGTTGGGAAAATTACTTGTGTCATGCACAAAGTAGATGTCCTAACGGACTTGCAAAAAATATAGTTTTTTATCAAGAGATGTGTGGAGTGGTTAAAAAACGAGATTTAATAACTCCAACCTAAGTGTATGTAAACCTCCGACTTCAACTGTGTGTATAGCTGTGTGAGAATGTACCTTACTACTACTGGCCATAGGGATATACATGGGAATGTACCTTACAACTACTACTACTACTATCTATAGGGTTATACATGGGAATGTACCTTAGTACTACTAGCCATAGGGATATACATGGGAATGTACCTTACAACTACTACTACTACTATCTATAGGGTTATACATGGGAATGTACCTTAGTACTACTAGCTATAGGGATATACATGGGAATGTACCTTACTACTACTACCACTACTAGCTATAGGGATATACATGGGAATGTACCTTACTACTACTACCACTACTAGCTATAGGGATATACATGGGAATGTACCTTACTACTACTAGCTATAGGGTTATACATGGGAATGTACCTTACTACTACTACTACTACTACTAGCTATAGGGATATACATGGGAATGTACCTTACTACTACTACTACTACTAGCTATAGGGATATACATGGGAATGTACCTTACTACTACTACTACTACTAGCTATAGGGGTATACATGGGAATGTACCTTACTACTACTACTACTACTAGCTATAGGGATATACATGGGAATGTACCTTACTACTACTAGCTGTCACGACTTCGACCGAGGCAGGCTCTCCTTCCCGTTGGCGTTCGGCGGTCGTCGTCACCGGCCTATTAGCTGCCACTGATCCTTTTCTCCCCCTCCCTATGTGTTTATTGGGTTCACCTGTTTTGTATGAGGGTGTAATTAGTTGGGCTTATTAGTCAGCCGGCCCGCACGTTTCTTTGTGCGGGATTGTTTGTTAGTAAGTAGTGGTGTTTGTTTCGTTCTTCGTGTTTACTGGACTGTGTTCGTTTCCCCCGTGTCTGGGTTTGTTTGACGAGTACACCCAGTGTGTTAGTAGGGTGGCCTGGTTTCTCCGTGTTCATTAAAGAACAGTTGTTATTGCACCCCTGTTTCCCTGCGCTTGACTACGCACTCCGACACCCAGGCCTTACACTAGCTATAGGGATACACATGGGAATGTACCCTACTACTAGTAATATTACTACTACTAGCTATAGGGATATACATGGGAATGTACCTTACTACTACTACTACTACTAGCTATAGGGATACACATGGGAATGTACCCTACTACTAGTAATAATACTACTACTAGCTATAGGGATACACATGGGAATGTACACTACTACTACTACTACTAGCTATAGGGATATACATGGGAATGTACCTTACTACTACTGCCACTACTAGCTATAGGGATACACATGAGAATGTACCTTACTACTACTACTAGCTATAGGGATATACATGGGAATGTACCTTACTACTACTACTAGCTATAGGGATATACATGGGAATGTACCCTACTACTAGTAATATTACTACTACTAGCTATAGGGATATACATGGGAATGTACCTTACTACTACTACTACTCCTAGCTATAGGGATATCCATGAGAATGTACCTTACTACTACTACTAGCTATAGGGATATACATGAGAATGTACCTTACTACTACTACTAGCTATAGGGATATACATGGGAATGTACCCTACTACTAGTAATATTACTACTACTAGCTATAGGGATATACATGGGAATGTACCTTACTACTACTACTACTCCTAGCTATAGGGATATCCATGAGAATGTACCTTACTACTACTACTAGCTATAGGGATATACATGAGAATGTACCTTACTACTACTACTAGCTATAGGGATATACATGGGAATGTACCCTACTACTAGTAATATTACTACTACTAGCTATAGGGATATACATGGGAATGTACCTTACTACTACTACTACTACTACTACTAGCTATAGGGATATACATGGGAATGTACCTTACTACTACTACTACTCCTAGCTATAGGGATATCCATGAGAATGTACCTTACTACTACTACTAGCTATAGGGATATACATGAGAATGTACCTTACTACTACTACTAGCTATAGGGATACACATGGGAATGTACCCTACTACTAGTAATATTACTACTACTAGCTATAGGGATACACATGGGAATGTACACTACTACTACTACTACTAGCTATAGGGATACACATGGGAATGTACCTTACTACTACTGCCACTACTAGCTATAGGGATATACATGGGAATGTACCTTACTACCACTACTAGCTATAGGGATATACATGGGAATGTACCTTACTACTACTACTACTACTACTACTAGCTATAGGGATATACATGGGAATGTACCTTACTACTACTACTACTGCCACTACTAGCTATAGGGATATACATGGGAATGTACCTTACTACTACTGCCACTACTAGCTATAGGGATACACATGAGAATGTACCTTACTACTACTACTAGCTATAGGGATATACATGGGAATGTACCTTACTACTACTACTACTACTAGCTATAGGGATATACATGGGAATGTACCTTACTACTACTACTACTACTACTACTACTAGCTATAGGGATATACATGGGAATGTACCTTACTACTACTACTACTACTAGCTATAGGGATATACATGGGAATGTACCTTACTACTACTACTAGCTATAGGGATATACATGGGAATGTACCTTACTACTACTACTACTCCTAGCTATAGGGATATCCATGAGAATGTACCTTACTACTACTACTAGCTATAGGGATATACATGGGAATGTACCTTACTACTACTACTACTACTAGCTATAGGGATATACATGAGAATGTACCTTACTACTACTACTAGCTATAGGGATATACATGAGAATGTACCTTACTACTACTACTAGCTATAGGGATATACATGGGAATGTACCTTACTACTACTACTACTACTAGCAATAGGGATATACATGGGAATGTACCTTACTACTACTACTACTACTAGCTATAGGGATATACATGGGAATGTACCTTACTACTACTACCACTACTAGCTATAGGGATATACATGGGAATGTACCTTACTACTACTACTACTACTACTACTAGCTATAGGGATATACATGGGAATGTACCTTACTACTACTGCCACTACTAGCTATAGGGATATACATGGGAATGTACCTTACTACTAGCTATAGGGATATACATGGGAATGTACCTTAATTTTCCCATGATGTCAAGCAAAGAGGCACTGAGTTTGAAGGTAGGCCTTGAAATACATCCACAGGTACACCTCCAATTGACTCAAATGATGT
>NC_074704.1:29892780-29902780 GCF_029448725.1 Salvelinus fontinalis | reverse complement strand
GACACAATGGAGTTGTCAACCGTGATGGCGAGATCATGGAACGGGCAGTCCTTCCCCGGGAGGAAGAGCAGCTCCGTCTTGCCGAGGTTCAGCTTGAGGTGGTGATCCGTCATCCACACTGATATGTCTGCCAGACATGCAGAGATGCGATTCGCCACCTGGTCATCAGAAGGGGGAAAGGAGAAGATTAGTTGTGTGTCGTCTGCATAGCAATGATAGGAGAGACCATGTGAGGTTATGACAGAGCCAAGTGACTTGGTGTATAGCGAGAATAGGAGAGGGCCTAGAACAGAGCCCTGGGGGACACCAGTGGTGAGAGCGCGTGGTGAGGAGACAGATTCTCGCCACGCCACCTGGTAGGAGCGACCTGTCAGGTAGGACGCAATCCAAGCGTGGGCCGCGCCGGAGATGCCCAACTCGGAGAGGGTGGAGAGGAGGATCTGATGGTTCACAGTATCGAAGGCAGCCGATAGGTCTAGAAGGATGAGAGCAGAGGAAAGAGAGTTAGCTTTAGCAGTGCGGAGCGCCTCCGTGATACAGAGAAGAGCAGTCTCAGTTGAGTGACTAGTCTTGAAACCTGACTGATTTGGATCAAGAAGGTCATTCTGAGAGAGATAGCAGGAGAGCTGGCCAAGGACGGCACGTTCAAGAGTTTTGGAGAGAAAAGAAAGAAGGGATACTGGTCTGTAGTTGTTGACATCGGAGGGATCGAGTGTAGGTTTTTTCAGAAGGGGTGCAACTCTCGCTCTCTTGAAGACGGAAGGGACGTAGCCAGCGGTCAGGGATGAGTTGATGAGCGAGGTGAGGTAAGGGAGAAGGTCTCCGGAAATGGTCTGGAGAAGAGAGGAGGGGATAGGGTCAAGCGGGCAGGTTGTTGGGCGGCCGGCCGTCACAAGACGCGAGATTTCATCTGGAGAGAGAGGAGAGAAAGAGGTCAAAGCACAGGGTAGGGCAGTGTGAGCAGAACCAGCGGTGTCGTTTGACTTAGCAAACGAGGATCGGATGTCGTCGACCTTCTTTTCAAAATGGTTGACGAAGTCGTCTGCAGAGAGGGAGGAGGGGGGGGGGAGGGGGAGGAGGATTCAGGAGGGAGGAGAAGGTGGCAAAGAGCTTCCTAGGGTTAGAGGCAGATGCTTGGAATTTAGAGTGGTAGAAAGTGGCTTTAGCAGCAGAGACAGAAGAGGAAAATGTAGAGAGGAGGGAGTGAAAGGATGCCAGGTCCGCAGGGAGGCGAGTTTTCCTCCATTTCCGCTCGGCTGCCCGGAGCCCTGTTCTGTGAGCTCGCAATGAGTCGTCGAGCCACGGAGCGGGAGGGGAGGACCGAGCCGGCCTGGAGGATAGGGGACATAGAGAGTCAAAGGATGCAGAAAGGGAGGAGAGGAGGGTTGAGGAGGCAGAATCAGGAGATAGGTTGGAGAAGGTTTGGGCAGAGGGAAGAGATGATAGGATGGAAGAGGAGAGAGTAGCGGGGGAGAGAGAGCGAAGGTTGGGACGGCGCGATACCATCCGAGTAGGGGCAGTGTGGGAAGTGTTGGATGAGAGCGAGAGGGAAAAGGATACAAGGTAGTGGTCGGAGACTTGGAGGGGAGTTGCAATGAGGTTAGTGGAAGAACAGCATCTAGTAAAGATGAGGTCAAGCGTATTGCCTGCCTTGTGAGTAGGGGGGGAAGGTGAGAGGGTGAGGTCAAAAGAGGAGAGGAGTGGAAAGAAGGAGGCGGAGAGGAATGAGTCAAAGGTAGACATGGGGAGGTTAAAGTCACCCAGAACTGTGAGAGGTGAGCCGTCCTCAGGAAAGGAGCTTATCAAGGCATCAAGCTCATTGATGAACTCTCCAAGGGAACCTGGAGGGCGATAAATGATAAGGATGTTAAGCTTGAAAGGGCTGGTAACTGTGACAGCATGGAATTCAAAGGAGGCGATAGACAGATGGGTAAGGGGAGAAAGAGAGAATGACCACTTGGGAGAGATGAGGATCCCGGTGCCACCACCCCGCTGACCAGAAGCTCTCGGGGTGTGCGAGAACACGTGGGCAGACGAAGAGAGAGCAGTAGGAGTAGCAGTGTTATCTGTGGTGAGCCATGTTTCCGTCAGTGCCAAGAAGTCGAGGGACTGGAGGGACGCATAGGCTGAGATGAGCTCTGCCTTGTTGGCCGCGGATCGGCAGTTCCAGAGGCTACCGGAGACCTGGAACTCCACGTGGGTCGTGCGGGCTGGGACCACCAGGTTAGGGTGGGCGCGGCCACGCGGTGTGAGGCGTTTGTATGGTCTGTGCAGAGAGGAGAGAACAGGGATAGACAGACACATATTTGACAGGCTACAGAAGAGGCTACGCTAAAGCAAAGGGGATTAGAATGACAAGTGGTCTACACGTCTCGAATGTTCAGAAAGTTAAGCTTACGTAGCAAAAAATCAATAAAATTAAAAATCTTATTGACTAAAATGATATAGTACTGCTGGCTGGTGAAGTAGCCTGGCTAGCAGTAGCTGCGTTGTTGAAAGTGAAGCTGGCTAGGTGACCTCGACAGTTTCTCTAAGTTTCTCTAAACTACACAATTATCATGGATACAAGGACAGCAAAGACAACTAGCTAACACTACGCTAATCAAGTCGTTCCGTTGTAATGTAAGTTTCTACAGTGCTGCTATTCGGTAGAAGTTGGCTAGCTAGCAGTGTTAGCTAGCAGTGTTGGCTAGGTAGGAGGACGGCAGCGCGGCAGGCGAAACTAGCTGGCTAGCTAACCGATAATTACTCAGAGTTACACAATTATCTTAGATACAAAGCTAGCAAAGAAAACTATGTAGCTAGCTAACACTACACAAAACAAGTCGTTCCGTTGTATTGTAATCGTTTCTACAATGCTCTTCGGTGGCAGCTGGCTAGCTAGCAGTGTTGGCTACGTTGCGTTAATTTCGAACGAAAATAGCTCGCTAGCGAACCTCAATAACGACGCAATTATGTTTGATAAAAGACGGCTATGTAGCTAGCTAAGATCAAACAAATCAAACCGTTGTACTGTAATGAAAATGAAAATCAGACCGTTGTACTATAATGAAATGTAATGAAAAGTTATACTACTATTCGGTAGACGGTGGACGTTTGCTAGCTGCTGGGCAGATAGCAGTGGACAACGAGACGACGAAATACGATAATTACGCAGTTATCTTTGATACACAGACGGCTATGTAGCTAGTTAAGAAGAAATTGCTAAGGTTGGACAAATTAAATCGTTGTACTATAATGAAATGTAATGAAAAGTTATAAAAGTTATAAAAGTTATACTACCTGCAGAGCGAATGCAGAGCGAATGCAAATGCGACCGCTCGCCCCAAACCGGATGTTAATACTCTGAGGTGGGGAGGGTGGACGATGAGGTGGGGAGGGTGGAACATGGAGGAGGAGGGGGTTGGAGACGAGGAGGAGGTAGGAAGGGTGGAACATGGAGGAGGAGAGGGTGGAGACGAGGAGGAGAAGGGGGTGGAGACGAGGAGGAGGGGGTGGAGACGAGGAGGAGAAGGGGGTGGAGACGAGGAGTAGGTAGAGAACAGAGACTTCCTCTCTACAGGACACACAGTGTGGTGGAGCTCCTGACTAAACACAACTAATGATCTGATGTCCAGGTGAAACCATGCAAACGCTGTCTGCTGCCACGGCAACACAGAGCCTCCCTCCCCGTCCCCGTAGGGTTACCTGGCCAGGTGTTTAGGTCAGGGGGTGGGGCCAGGAGGGTCGTTAACAGGTTGGTAATTAGTGTTATGATGTCATTTAGTTCTCCTGTTCTCTGTCTGCTCTGTCTTCTCTCTATGTCCCCTCTGCTGTGGTCATTCCTCAGTAGTCAGTAACCAGTAAAGTCCATCACCTCTGCTGTGGTCATTCCTCAGTAACCAGTATAGTCCATCACCTCTGCTGTGGTCATTCCTCAGTAACCAGTAAAGTCCATCACCTCTGCTGTGGTCATTCCTCAGTAAAGTCCATCACCTCTGCTGTGGTCATTCCTCAGTAAAGTCCATCACCTCTGCTGTGGTCATTCCTCAGTAACCAGTAAAGTCCATCACTTCTGCTGTGGTCATTCTTCAGTAAAGTCCATCACCTCTACTGTGATCATTCCTCAGTAAAGTCCATCACCTCTGCTGTGGTCATTCCTCAGTAAAGTCCATCACCTCTGCTGTGGTCATTCCTCAGTAACCAGTAAAGTCCATCACTTCTGCTGTGGTCATTCTTCAGTAAAGTCCATCACCTCTGCTGTGGTCATTCCTCAGTAACCAGTAAAGTCCATCACCTCTGCTGTGGTCATTCCTCAGTAACCAGTAAAGTCCATCACCTCTGCTGTGGTCATTCCTCAGTAAAGTCCATCACCTCTGCTGTGGTCATTCCTCAGTAAAGTCCATCACCTCTGCTGTGGTCATTCCTCAGTAACCAGTAAAGTCCATCACCTCTGCTGTGGTCATTCTTCAGTAAAGTCCATCACCTCTACTGTGATCATTCCTCAGTAAAGTCCATCACCTCTGCTGTGGTCATTCCTCAGTAAAGTCCATCACCTCTGCTGTGGTCATTCCTCAGTAAAGTCCATCACCTCTGCTGTGGTCATTCCTCAGTAAAGTCCATCACCTCTGCTGTGGTCATTCCTCAGTAACCAGTAAAGTCCATCACCTCTGCTGTGGTCATTCCTCAGTAACCAGTAAAGTCCATCACCTCTGCTGTGGTCATTCCTCAGTAAAGTCCATCACCTCTGCTGTGGTCATTCCTCAGTAACCAGTAAAGTCCATCACCTCTGCTGTGGTCATTCCTCAGTAACCAGTAAAGTCCACCTCTGCTGTGGTCATTCCTCAGTAACCAGTAAAGTCCATCACTTCTGCTGTGGTCATTCCTCAGTAACCAGTAAAGTCCATCACTTCTGCTGTGGTCATTCTTCAGTAACCAGTAAAGTCCATCACCTCTGCTGTGGTCATTCCTCAGTAACCAGTAAAGTCCATCACCTCTGCTGTGGTCATTCTTCAGTAACCAGTAAAGTCCATCACCTCTGCTGTGGTCATTCCTCAGTAACCAGTAAAGTCCATCACCTCTGCTGTGGTCATTCCTCAGTAAAGTCCATCACCTCTGCTGTGGTCATTCCTCAGTAAAGTCCATCACCTCTGCTGTGGTCATTCCTCAGTAAAGTCCATCACCTCTGCTGTGGTCATTCCTCAGTAGTCAGTAAAGTCCATCACCTCTGCTGTGGTCATTCCTCAGTAAAGTCCATCACCTCTGCTGTGGTCATTCCTCAGTAGTCAGTAAAGTCCATCACCTCTGCTGTGGTCATTCCTCAGTAACCAGTAAAGTCCATCACCTCTGCTGTGGTCATTCCTCAGTAACCAGTAAAGTCCACCTCTGCTGTGGTCATTCCTCAGTAACCAGTAAAGTCCATCACCTCTGCTGTGGTCATTCCTCAGTAACCAGCAAAGTCCATCACCTCTGCTGTGGTCATTCCTCAGTAACCAGTAAAGTCCATCACCTCTGCTGTGGTCATTCCTCAGTAAAGTCCATCACCTCTGCTGTGGTCATTCCTCAGTAACCAGTAAAGTCCACCTCTGCTGTGGTCATTACTCAGTAACCAGTAAAGTCCATCACCTCTGCTGTGGTCATTCCTCAGTAACCAGTAAAGTCCATCACCTCTGCTGTGGTCATTCTTCAGTAACCAGTAAAGTCCATCACCTCTGCTGTGGTCATTCCTCAGTAACCAGTAAAGTCCATCACCTCTGCTGTGGTCATTCCTCAGTAACCAGTAAAGTCCATCACCTCTGCTGTGGTCATTCCTCAGTAACCAGTAAAGTCCATCACCTCTGCTGTGGTCATTCCACAGTAACCAGTAAAGTCCATCACCTCTGCTGTGGTCATTCCTCAGTAACCAGCAAAGTCCATCACCTCTGCTGTGGTCATTCCTCAGTAAAGTCCATCACCTCTGCTGTGGTCATTCCTCAGTAAAGTCCATCACCTCTGCTGTGGTCATTCCTCAGTAACCAGTAAAGTCCATCACCTCTGCTGTGGTCATTCCTCAGTAAAGTCCATCACCTCTGCTGTGGTCATTCCTCAGTAACCAGCAAAGTCCATCACCTCTGCTGTGGTCATTCCTCAGTAACCAGTAAAGTCCATCACCTCTGCTGTGGTCATTCCTCAGTAAAGTCCATCACCTCTGCTGTGGTCATTCCTCAGTAGCCAGTAAAGTCCCTCACCTCTGCTGTGGTCATTCCTCAGTAGCCAGTAAAGTCCCTCACCTCTGCTGTGGTCATTCCTCAGTAAAGTCCATCACTTCTGCTGTGGTCATTCCTCAGTAAAGTCCATCACCTCTGCTGTGGTCATTCCTCAGTAAAGTCCATCACCTCTGCTGTGGTCATTCCTCAGTAAAGTCCATCACCTCTGCTGTGGTCATTCCTCAGTAAAGTCCATCACCTCTGCTGTGGTCATTCCTCAGTAAAGTCCATCACCTCTGCTGTGGTCATTCCTCAGTAAAGTCCATCACCTCTGCTGTGGTCATTCCTCAGTAAAGTCCATCACCTCTGCTGTGGTCATTCCTCAGTAAAGTCCATCACCTCTACTGTGATCATTCCTCAGTAAAGTCCATCACCTCTGCTGTGGTCATTCCTCAGTAAAGTCCATCACCTCTGCTGTGGTCATTCCTCAGTAACCAGTAGAGTCCATCACCTCTGCTGTGGTCATTCCTCAGTAAAGTCCCTCACCTCTGCTGTGGTCATTCCTCAGTAAAGTCCCTCACCTCTGCTGTGGTCATTCCTCAGTAACCAGTAAAGTCCATCACCTCTGCTGTGGTCATTCCTCAGTAAAATCCATCACCTCTGCTGTGGTCATTCCTCAGTAACCAGTAAAGTCCATCACCTCTGCTGTGGTCATTCCTCAGTAGCCAGTAAAGTCCATCACCTCTGCTGTGGTCATTCCTCAGTAAAGTCCATCACCTCTGCTGTGGTCATTCCCCAGTAAAGTCCATCACCTCTGCTGTGGTCATTCCTCAGTAACCAGTAAAGTCCATCACCTCTGCTGTGGTCATTCCTCAGTAAAGTCCATCACCTCTGCTGTGGTCATTCCTCAGTAACCAGTAAAGTCCATCACCTCTGCTGTGGTCATTCCTCAGTAACCAGTAAAGTCCATCACCTCTGCTGTGGTCATTCCTCAGTAAAGTCCATCACCTCTGCTGTGGTCATTCCTCAGTAACCAGTAAAGTCCATCACCTCTGCTGTGGTCATTCCTCAGTAGCCAGTAAAGTCCCTCACCTCTGCTGTGGTCATTCCTCAGTAACCAGTAAAGTCCATCACCTCTGCTGTGGTCATTCCTCAGTAACCAGTAAAGTCCATCACCTCTGCTGTGGTCATTCCTCAGTAGCCAGTAAAGTCCATCACCTCTGCTGTGGTCATTCCTCAGTAACCAGTAAAGTCCATCACCTCTGCTGTGGTCATTCCTCAGTAAAGTCCATCACCTCTGCTGTGGTCATTCCTCAGTAACCAGTAAAGTGAGTCACCACAGCTGTGGTCTCTGTCTCTAGTTAATAATTGATGATCAGACCAGAGTTGTTTGGCCTTCAATAAACCCTCATCGCTCCTTTAATTAGTGGAACAGCAGCTCACTGCCAAAGACAGACAGACACGCACGCACGCACAGACACACACACACACACACACACACACACACACACACACACACACACACACACACACACACACACACACACACACACACACACACACACACACACACACACACACACACACACACACACACACACACACACACACACACACACACACTGTAACACTTCAGCTCATTAATACTGAAACCACTGGAAAGGAGAAGAGGAGAGTAAAACAAAAAGAGAAAGAGAGAGAGAGAGAGGAGGGTGAAAAGAAACGGAGGGTGAGAAGAGAGAGATGACTGGGTTGTTGGCAGGCAGAGAGCCCACGAATGCAGTGATAATGAGAAGAACAAACCTTGGACGGGTGAGAGAGAAGGAGAGAGGGAGAGAGAAGGAGAGAGGGAGAGAGAAGGAAAGAGAAGGAGAGAAGAGAGAGAGAGAGAAAAAGAAGAAGAGAAGAGAAAGGAGAGAAAAGGAAGAGGAGGAGAGGAGGGAGGAAGAGGAGGAGAGGAGGAGAAAAGGGGAGAGAAGAGGAGAGGGGGAGGAGGAGAGGAAGAGAGAGGAGAAGAGAGGAGGAGAGAGGAGGACAGAGGAGGGGGGAGGAAAAGGAGGAGGGAGGAAGAGGAAGAGAGGAAGAGAAAAGGGGAGAGAAGAGGAGAGAGGAGGAGAGGGGGGAAGAGAGGAGGAGAGAGGAGGGGGCAGGAAGAGGAGGAGAGGAGGAGGGAGGAAGAGGAAGAGAGAGGGGGAGAGAGGAGGAGAGAGGAGGGGGGAGGAAGAGGAGGAGATGAGGAGAAAGGAGGGGTGAGGAAGAGAAGGAGAGAGGAGGGGGAGGAAGATGAGGAGGAGAGAGGAAGAGGAGGAGAGAGGAGGAGAGAGGGGGGAGGAAGAGGAGGAGAAGAGGAGAGAGGGGGAGAGAGGAGGAAGAGGAGGGGGAGGAAGAGGAGGAGAGGAGGAGAGAGGAGGAGAGGAGGGGGAAGAAGAGGAGGAGAGGGGAGAGAGGAGAGAGGATGGGGGAGGAAGAGGAGGAGAGGAGGAGAGAGGAGGAGAGGAGGTTGAGGAAGAGGAGGAGAGGGGGAGAGAGGAGAGAGGAAGGGGGAGGAAGAGGAGGAGAGGAAGAGACAGAATAAGAGAGGATAAAATAATAGATACGGGAGAGAGAGAGCATGTCCCTCTGCCTGAGGCCTCTCCATCTCATCAGAAGAAAGGGATTCAGTCCACAGCTGTTCAATAAGGAGACATAATGACACTGCCGTCTAATAATATTACTGGACAAAATTGAACCTCTTTAAACTTTAATGCCAACCAAGTCCTGGGGAGAGAGAGGCCAGTCTCAGATACTCAGCAGGGGAGAGAGAGGCCAGTCTCAGATACTCAGCAGGGGAGAGAGAGGCCAGTCTCAGATACTCAGCAGGGGAGAGAGAGGCCAGTCTCAGATACTTAGCTGGGGAGAGAGAGGCCAGTCTCAGATACTTAGCAGGGGAGAGAGAGGCCAGTCTCAGATACTTAGCAGGGGAGAGAGAGGCCAGTCTCAGATACTTAGCAGGGGAGAGAGAGGCCAGTCTCAGATACTCAGCAGGGGAGAGAGAGGCCAGTCTCAGATACTTAGCAGGGGAGAGAGAGGCCAGTCTCAGATACTCAGCAGGGGAGAGAGAGGCCAGTCTCAGATACTTAGCAGGGGAGAGAGAGGCCAGTCTCAGATACTTAGCTGGGAGAGAGATGCCAGTCTCAGATACTTAGCTGGGGAGAGAGAGGCCAGTCTCAGATACTCAGCAGGGGAGAGAGAGGCCAGTCTCAGATACTTAGCAGGGGAGAGAGAGGCCAGTCCCAGATACTTAGCAGGGGAGAGAGAGGCCAGTCCCAGATACTTAGCAGGGGAAAGAGAGGCCAGTCTCAGATACTTAGCTGGGGAGAGAGAGGCCAGTCTCAGATACTTAGCAGGGGAGAGAGAGGCCAGTCTCAGATACTTAGCAGGGGAGAGAGAGGCCAGTCCCAGATACTTAGCAGGGGAGAGAGAGGCCAGTCTCAGATACTCAGCAGGGGAGAGAGAGGCCAGTCTCAGATACTCAGCAGGGGAGAGAGAGGCCCGTCTCAGACACTTAGCAGGGGAGAGAGAGGCCAGTCTAAATTACTTAGCCGGGGAGAGAGAGGCCAGTCTCAGATACTTAGCAGGGGAGAGAGAGGCCAGACTCAGATACTTAGCAGGGGAGAGAGAGGCCAGCCTCAGATACTTAGCTGGGGAGAGAGAGGCCAGGCCCAGATACTTAGCTGGGGAGAGAGAGGCCAGACTCAGATACTTAGCAGGGGAGAGAGAGGCCAGTCTCAGATACTTAGCAGGGGAGAGAGAGGCCAGTCTCAGATACTTAGCAGGGGAGAGAGAGGCCAGTCTAA
>NC_074704.1:29878009-29892281 GCF_029448725.1 Salvelinus fontinalis | reverse complement strand
GGGAGAAGGGACAGGGAAAAGAGGAAGAGGTGAGAAGGGACAGGGAAAAGGGGGAGAGGGGACAAGAGAGGGGAAAGAGGGAGAGGGGAGAAGGGACATGGAAAGAGGGAGAGGGGAGAAGGGACAGGGAAAAGGGGGAGAGGGGAGAAGGGACAGGGGAAAGAGGGAGAGGGGAGAAGGGACAGGAAAAAGGGGAGAGGGGAGAAGAGAGGGGAAAGAGGGAGAGGGGAGAAGGGACAGGGGAAAGGGGGAGAGGTCCAGGGGAGAAGGGACAGGGAAAGAGGGAGAGGGGAGAAGGGACAGGGAAAAGAGGGAGAGGTCCAGGAGAGAAGGGACAGGGAAAAGAGGGAGAGGGGAGAAAGGACAGGGAAAGAGGGAGAGGGGAGAAGGGACAGGGAAAGAGGGAGAGGGGAGAAGGGACAGGGAAAAGAGGGAAATGGGAGAAGGGACAGGGGAAAGAGGGAGAGGGGAGAAGGGACAGGGAAAGAGGGAGAGGGGAGAAGGGACAGGGAAAAGAGGGAGAGGGGAGAAGGGACAGGGGAAAGAGGGAGAGGGGAGAAGGGACAGGGAAAGAGGGAGAGGGGAGAAGTGACAGGGAAAGAGGGAGAGGCAGGGGAGAAGGGACAGGGGAAAGAGGGAGAGGGGAGAAGGGACAGGGAAAAGATGGAGAGGGGAGAAGGGACAGGGAAAGAGGGAGAGGGGAGAAGGGAGAAGGGACAGGGAAAAGAGGGAGAGGGGAGAAAGGACAGGGGAAAGAGGGAGAGGGGAGAAGGGACAGGGGAAAGAGGGAGAGGGGAGAAGGGACAGGGGAAGGGGGAGAGGGGAGAAGGGACAGGGGAGAGGGGGAGAGGGGAGAAGGGACAGGGGAAAGGAGGAGAGGGGAGAAGGTACAGGGGAAAGGAGGAGAGGGGAGAAGGTACAGGGGAAGGGGGAGAGGGGAGAAGAGACAGGGGAAAGAGGGAGAGGGGAGAAGTGACAGGGGAAAGAGGGAGAGGGGAGAAGGGACAGGGGAAAGAGGGAGAGGGGAGAAGGGACAGGGGAAAGATGGAGAGGGGAGAAGGGAGAAGGGACAGGGGAAAGAGGGAGAGGGGAGAAGGGACAGGGGAAAGAGGGAGAGGGGAGAAGGGACAGGGGAGGGAGGGAGAGTGGAGAAGGGAGAAGGTACAAGGGAAAGGGGGAGAGGGGAGAAGGGACAGGGGAAAGAGGGAGAGGGGAGAAGGGACAGGGGAAGGGGGAGAAGGGACAGGGGAAGGGGGGAGAGGTGAGAAGGGACAGGGAAAACAGGGAGAAGGGAGAAGGGACAGGGGAAGGGGGAGAGGGGAGAAGGGACAGGGAAAGAGGGAGAGGGGAGAAGGGACAGGGGAAGGGGGAGAGGGGAGAAGGGACAGGGAAAGAGGGAGAGGGGAGAAGGGATAGGGAAAAGAGGGAGAGGGGAGAAGGGAGAAGGGGAAAGAGGGAGAGGGGAGAAGGGACAGGGGAAAGAGGGAGAGGGGAGAAGGGACAGGGGAAAGAGGGAGAGGGGAGAAGGGACAGGGGAAAGATGGATAGGGGAGAAGGGAGAAGGGACAGGGGAAAGAGGGAGAGGGGAGAAGGGACAGGGGAAAGAGGGAGAGGGGAGAAGGGACAGGGGAGGGAGGGAGAGTGGAGAAGGGAGAAGGTACAGGGGAAAGGGGGAGAGGGGAGAAGGGACAGGGAAAAGAGGGAGAGATCCAGGGGAGAATGGACAGGGGAAGGGGGAGAGGGGAGAAGGAACAGGGAAAAGAGGGAGAGGGGAGAAGGGACAGGGAAATGAGGAAGAGGTGAGAAGGGACAGGGAAAAGGGGGAGAGGGGACAAGAGAGGGGAAAGAGGGAGAGGGGAGAAGGGACATGGAAAGAGGGAGAGGGAGAAGGGACAGGGAAAAGGGGGAGAGGGGAGAAGGGACAGGGGAAAGAGGGAGAGGGGAAAAGGGACAGGAAAAAGGGGGAGAGGGGAGAAGAGAGGGGAAAGAGGGAGAGGGGAGAAGGGACAGGGGAAAGGGGGAGAGGTCCAGGGGAGAAGGGACAGGGAAAGAGGGAGAGGGGAGAAGGGACAGGGAAAAGAGGGAGAGGTCCAGGAGAGAAGGGACAGGGAAAAGAGGGAGAGGGGAGAAAGGACAGGGAAAGAGGGAGAGGGGAGAAGGGACAGGGAAAGAGGGAGAGGGGAGAAGGGACAGGGAAAAGAGGGAAATGGGAGAAGGGACAGGGGAAAGAGGGAGAGGGGAGAAGGGACAGGGAAAGAGGGAGAGGGGAGAAGGGACAGGGAAAGAGGGAGAGGGGAGAAGGGACAGGGGAAAGAGGGAGAGGGGAGAAGGGACAGGGAAAGAGGGAGAGGGGAGAAGTGACAGGGAAAGAGGGAGAGGCAGGGGAGAAGGGACAGGGGAAAGAGGGAGAGGGGAGAAGGGACAGGGAAAAGAGGGAGAGGGGAGAAGGGACAGGGAAAGAGGGAGAGGGGAGAAGGGAGAAGGGACAGGGAAAAGAGGGAGAGGGGAGAAAGGACAGGGGAAAGAGGGAGAGGGGAGAAGGGACAGGGGAAAGAGGGAGAGGGGAGAAGGGACAGGGGAAGGGGGAGAGGGGAGAAGGGACAGGGGAAGGGGGAGAGGGGAGAAGGGACAGGGGAAAGGAGGAGAGGGGAGAAGGTACAGGGGAAAGGAGGAGAGGGGAGAAGGTACAGGGGAAGGGGGAGAGGGGAGAAGAGACAGGGGAAAGAGGGAGAGGGGAGAAGTGACAGGGGAAAGAGGGAGAGGGGAGAAGGGACAGGGGAAAGAGGGAGAGGGGAGAAGGGACAGGGGAAAGATGGAGAGGGGAGAAGGGAGAAGGGACAGGGGAAAGAGGGAGAGGGGAGAAGGGACAGGGGAAAGAGGGAGAGGGGAGAAGGGACAGGGGAGGGAGGGAGAGTGGAGAAGGGAGAAGGTACAGGGGACAGGGGGAGAGGGGAGAAGGGACAGGGGAAAGATGGAGAGGGGAGAAGGGACAGGGGAAGGGGGAGAAGGGACAGGGGAAGGGGGGAGAGGTGAGAAGGGACAGGGAAAACAGGGAGAAGGGAGAAGGGACAGGGGAAAGAGGGAGAGGGGAGAAGGGACAGGGGAAGGGGGAGAGGGGAGAAGGGACAGGGAAAGAGGGAGAGGGGAGAAGGGATAGGGAAAAGAGGGAGAGGGGAGAAGGGAGAAGGGGAAAGAGGGAGAGGGGAGAAGGGACAGGGGAAAGAGGGAGAGGGGAGAAGGGACAGGGGAAAGAGGGAGAGGGGAGAAGGGACAGGGGAAAGATGGAGAGGGGAGAAGGGAGAAGGGACAGGGGAAAGAGGGAGAGGGGAGAAGGGACAGGGGAAAGAGGGAGAGGGGAGAAGGGACAGGGGAGGGAGGGAGAGTGGAGAAGGGAGAAGGGACAGGGGAAAGAGGGAGAGGGGAGAAGGGACAGGGGAAAGAGGGAGAGGGGAGAAGGGACAGGGGAGGGAGGGAGAGTCGAGAAGGGAGAAGGTACAGGGGAAAGGGGGAGAGGGGAGAAGGGACAGGGGAAAGAGGGAGAGGGGAGAAGGGACAGGGGAAGGGGGAGAAGGGACAGGGGAAGGGGGGAGAGGTGAGAAGGGACAGGGAAAACAGGGAGAAGGGAGAAGGGACAGGGGAAAGAGGGAGAGGGGAGAAGGGATAGGGAAAGGGGGAGAGGGGAGAAGGGACAGGGAAAGAGGGAGAGGGGAGAAGGGATAGGGAAAAGAGGGAGAGGGGAGAAGGGAGAGGGAAAGAGGGAGAGGGGAGAAGGGAGAAGGGACAGGGGAAAGAGGGAGAGGGGAGAAGGGACAGGGGAAAGAGGGAGAGGGGAGAAGGGACAGGGGAGGGAGGGAGAGTGGAGAAGGGAGAAGGTACAGGGAAAAGGGGGAGAGGGGAGAAGGGACAGGGAAAAGAGGGAGAGATCCAGGGGAGAAGGGACAGGGGAAGGGGGAGAGGGGAGAAGGAACAGGGAAAAGAGGGAGAGGGGAGAAGGGACAGGGAAAAGAGGAAGAGGTGAGAAGGGACAGGGAAAAGGGGGAGAGGGGACAAGAGAGGGGAAAGAGGGAGAGGGGAGAAGGGACATGGAAAGAGGGAGAGGGGAGAAGGGACAGGGAAAAGGGGGAGAGGGGAGAAGGGACAGGGGAAAGAGGGAGAGGGGAGAAGGGACAGGAAAAAGGGGGAGAGGGGAGAAGAGAGGGGAAAGAGGGAGAGGGGAGAAGGGACAGGGGAAAGGGGGAGAGGTCCAGGGGAGAAGGGACAGGGAAAGAGGGAGAGGGGAGAAGGGACAGGGAAAAGAGGGAGAGTTCCAGGAGAGAAGGGACAGGGAAAAGAGGGAGAGGGGAGAAAGGACAGGGAAAGAGGGAGAGGGGAGAAGGGACAGGGAAAGAGGGAGAGGGGAGAAGGGACAGGGAAAAGAGGGAAATGGGAGAAGGGACAGGGGAAAGAGGGAGAGGGGAGAAGGGACAGGGAAAAGAGGGAGAGGGGAGAAGGGACAGGGGAAAGAGGGAGAGGGGAGAAGGGACAGGGAAAGAGGGAGAGGGGAGAAGTGACAGGGAAAGAGGGAGAGGCAGGGGAGAAGGGACAGGGGAAAGAGGGAGAGGGGAGAAGGGACAGGGAAAAGAGGGAGAGGGGAGAAGGGACAGGGAAAGAGGGAGAGGGGAGAATGGAGAAGGGACAGGGAAAAGAGGGAGAGGGGAGAAAGGACAGGGGAAAGAGGGAGAGGGGAGAAGGGACAGGGGAAAGGGGGAGAGGGGAGAAGGGACAGGGGAAGGGGGAGAGGGGAGAAGGGACAGGGGAAGGGGGAGAGGGGAGAAGGGACAGGGGAAAGGAGGAGAGGGGAGAAGGTACAGGGGAAAGGAGGAGAGGGGAGAAGGTACAGGGGAAGGGGGAGAGGGGAGAAGAGACAGGGGAAAGAGGGAGAGGGGAGAAGTGACAGGGGAAAGAGGGAGAGGGGAGAAGGGACAGGGGAAAGAGGGAGAGGGGAGAAGGGACAGGGGAAAGATGGAGAGGGGAGAAGGGAGAAGGGACAGGGGAAAGAGGGAGAGGGGAGAAGGGACAGGGGAAAGAGGGAGAGGGGAGAAGGGACAGGGGAGGGAGGGAGAGTGGAGAAGGGAGAAGGTACAGGGGAAAGGGGGAGAGGGGAGAAGGGACAGGGGAAAGAGGGAGAGGGGAGAAGGGACAGGGGAAGGGGGAGAAGGGACAGGGGAAGGGGGGAGAGGTGAGAAGGGACAGGGAAAACAGGGAGAAGGGAGAAGGGACAGGGGAAAGAGGGAGAGGGGAGAAGGGACAGGGAAAGGGGGAGAGGGGAGAAGGGACAGGGAAAGAGGGAGAGGGGAGAAGGGATAGGGAAAAGAGGGAGAGGGGAGAAGGGAGAAGGGGAAAGAGGGAGAGGGGAGAAGGGACAGGGGAAAGAGGGAGAGGGGAGAAGGGACAGGGGAAAGAGGGAGAGGGGAGAAGGGACAGGGGAGGGAGGGAGAGTGGAGAAGGGAGAAGGTACAGGGAAAAGGGGGAGAGGGGAGAAGGGACAGGGAAAAGAGGGAGAGATCCAGGGGAGAAGGGACAGGGGAAGGGGGAGAGGGGAGAAGGAACAGGGAAAAGAGGGAGAGGGGAGAAGGGACAGGGAAAAGAGGAAGAGGTGAGAAGGGACAGGGAAAAGGGGGAGAGGGGACAAGAGAGGGGAAAGAGGGAGAGGGGAGAAGGGACATGGAAAGAGGGAGAGGGGAGAAGGGACAGGGAAAAGGGGGAGAGGGGAGAAGGGACAGGGGAAAGAGGGAGAGGGGAGAAGGGACAGGAAAAAGGGGGAGAGGGGAGAAGAGAGGGGAAAGAGGGAGAGGGGAGAAGGGACAGGGGAGGGAGGGAGAGTGGAGAAGGGAGAAGGGACAGGGGAAAGAGGGAGAGGGGAGAAGGGACAGGGGAAAGAGGGAGAGGGGAGAAGGGACAGGGGAGGGAGGGAGAGTCGAGAAGGGAGAAGGTACAGGGGAAAGGGGGAGAGGGGAGAAGGGACAGGGGAAAGAGGGAGAGGGGAGAAGGGACAGGGGAAGGGGGAGAAGGGACAGGGGAAGGGGGGAGAGGTGAGAAGGGACAGGGAAAACAGGGAGAAGGGAGAAGGGACAGGGGAAAGAGGGAGAGGGGAGAAGGGATAGGGAAAGGGGGAGAGGGGAGAAGGGACAGGGAAAGAGGGAGAGGGGAGAAGGGATAGGGAAAAGAGGGAGAGGGGAGAAGGGAGAGGGAAAGAGGGAGAGGGGAGAAGGGAGAAGGGACAGGGGAAAGAGGGAGAGGGGAGAAGGGACAGGGGAAAGAGGGAGAGGGGAGAAGGGACAGGGGAGGGAGGGAGAGTGGAGAAGGGAGAAGGTACAGGGAAAAGGGGGAGAGGGGAGAAGGGACAGGGAAAAGAGGGAGAGATCCAGGGGAGAAGGGACAGGGGAAGGGGGAGAGGGGAGAAGGAACAGGGAAAAGAGGGAGAGGGGAGAAGGGACAGGGAAAAGAGGAAGAGGTGAGAAGGGACAGGGAAAAGGGGGAGAGGGGACAAGAGAGGGGAAAGAGGGAGAGGGGAGAAGGGACATGGAAAGAGGGAGAGGGGAGAAGGGACAGGGAAAAGGGGGAGAGGGGAGAAGGGACAGGGGAAAGAGGGAGAGGGGAGAAGGGACAGGAAAAAGGGGGAGAGGGGAGAAGAGAGGGGAAAGAGGGAGAGGGGAGAAGGGACAGGGGAAAGGGGGAGAGGTCCAGGGGAGAAGGGACAGGGAAAGAGGGAGAGGGGAGAAGGGACAGGGAAAAGAGGGAGAGGTCCAGGAGAGAAGGGACAGGGAAAAGAGGGAGAGGGGAGAAAGGACAGGGAAAGAGGGAGAGGGGAGAAGGGACAGGGAAAGAGGGAGAGGGGAGAAGGGACAGGGAAAAGAGGGAAATGGGAGAAGGGACAGGGGAAAGAGGGAGAGGGGAGAAGGGACAGGGAAAAGAGGGAGAGGGGAGAAGGGACAGGGGAAAGAGGGAGAGGGGAGAAGGGACAGGGAAAGAGGGAGAGGGGAGAAGTGACAGGGAAAGAGGGAGAGGCAGGGGAGAAGGGACAGGGGAAAGAGGGAGAGGGGAGAAGGGACAGGGAAAAGAGGGAGAGGGGAGAAGGGACAGGGAAAGAGGGAGAGGGGAGAATGGAGAAGGGACAGGGAAAAGAGGGAGAGGGGAGAAAGGACAGGGGAAAGAGGGAGAGGGGAGAAGGGACAGGGGAAAGGGGGAGAGGGGAGAAGGGACAGGGGAAGGGGGAGAGGGGAGAAGGGACAGGGGAAGGGGGAGAGGGGAGAAGGGACAGGGGAAAGGAGGAGAGGGGAGAAGGTACAGGGGAAAGGAGGAGAGGGGAGAAGGTACAGGGGAAGGGGGAGAGGGGAGAAGAGACAGGGGAAAGAGGGAGAGGGGAGAAGTGACAGGGGAAAGAGGGAGAGGGGAGAAGGGACAGGGGAAAGAGGGAGAGGGGAGAAGGGACAGGGGAAAGATGGAGAGGGGAGAAGGGAGAAGGGACAGGGGAAAGAGGGAGAGGGGAGAAGGGACAGGGGAAAGAGGGAGAGGGGAGAAGGGACAGGGGAGGGAGGGAGAGTGGAGAAGGGAGAAGGTACAGGGGAAAGGGGGAGAGGGGAGAAGGGACAGGGGAAAGAGGGAGAGGGGAGAAGGGACAGGGGAAGGGGGAGAAGGGACAGGGGAAGGGGGGAGAGGTGAGAAGGGACAGGGAAAACAGGGAGAAGGGAGAAGGGACAGGGGAAAGAGGGAGAGGGGAGAAGGGACAGGGAAAGGGGGAGAGGGGAGAAGGGACAGGGAAAGAGGGAGAGGGGAGAAGGGATAGGGAAAAGAGGGAGAGGGGAGAAGGGAGAAGGGGAAAGAGGGAGAGGGGAGAAGGGACAGGGGAAAGAGGGAGAGGGGAGAAGGGACAGGGGAAAGAGGGAGAGGGGAGAAGGGACAGGGGAAAGATGGAGAGGGGAGAAGGGAGAAGGGACAGGGGAAAGAGGGACAGGGGAGAAGGGACAGGGGAAAGAGGGAGAGTGGAGAAGGGACAGGGGAGGGAGGGAGAGTGGAGAAGGGAGAAGGTACAGGGAAAAGGGGGAGAGGGGAGAAGGGACAGGGAAAAGAGGGAGAGATCCAGGGGAGAAGGGACAGGGGAAGGGGGAGAGGGGAGAAGGAACAGGGAAAAGAGGGAGAGGGGAGAAGGGACAGGGAAAAGAGGAAGAGGTGAGAAGGGACAGGGAAAAGGGGGAGAGGGGACAAGAGAGGGGAAAGAGGGAGAGGGGAGAAGGGACATGGAAAGAGGGAGAGGGGAGAAGGGACAGGGAAAAGGGGGAGAGGGGAGAAGGGACAGGGGAAAGAGGGAGAGGGGAGAAGGGACAGGAAAAAGGGGGAGAGGGGAGAAGAGAGGGGAAAGAGGGAGAGGGGAGAAGGGACAGGGGAAAGGGGGTGAGGTCCAGGGGAGAAGGGACAGGGAAAGAGGGAGAGGGGAGAAGGGACAGGGAAAAGAGGGAGAGGTCCAGGAGAGAAGGGACAGGGAAAAGAGGGAGAGGGGAGAAAGGACAGGGAAAGAGGGAGAGGGGAGAAGGGACAGGGAAAGAGGGAGAGGGGAGAAGGGACAGGGAAAAGAGGGAAATGGGAGAAGGGACAGGGGAAAGAGGGAGAGGGGAGAAGGGACAGGGAAAGAGGGAGAGGGGAGAAGGGACAGGGAAAAGAGGGAGAGGGGAGAAGGGACAGGGGAAAGAGGGAGAGGGGAGAAGGGACAGGGAAAGAGGGAGAGGGGAGAAGTGACAGGGAAAGAGGGAGAGGCAGGGGAGAAGGGACAGGGGAAAGAGGGAGAGGGGAGAAGGGACAGGGAAAAGAGGGAGAGGGGAGAAGGGACAGGGAAAGAGGGAGAGGGGAGAAGGGACAGGGAAAGAGGGAGAGGCGGGGAGAAGGGACAGGGGAAAGAGGGAGAGGGGAGAAGGGACAGGGAAAAGAGGGAGAGGGGAGAAGGGACAGGGAAAGAGGGAGAGGGGAGAAGGGACAGGGAAAGAGGGAGAGGCAGGGGAGAAGGGACAGGGGAAAGAGGGAGAGGGGAGAAGGGACAGGGGCAAGAGGGAGAGGGGAGAAGGGACAGGGGAAAGAGGGAGAGGGGAGAAGGGACAGGGGAAAGAGGGAGAGAGGAGAAGGGACAGGGGATAGAGGGAGAGGGTAGAAGGGACAGGGGAAAGGGGGAGAAGGGGGAAGGGACAGGGGAAAGAGGGAGAGGGGAGAAGGGACAGGGAAAAGAGGGAGAGGGGAGAAGGGACAGGGTAAAGAGGGAGAGGGGAGAAGGGACAGGGGAAAGAGGGAGAGGGGAGAAGGGACAGGGGAAAGGGGGAGAGGGGAGAAGGGACAGGGGAAAGAGGGAGAGGGGAGAAGGGACAGGGGAAAGAGGGAGAGGGGAGAAGGGACAGGGGAAAGAGGGAGAGGGGAGAAGGGACAGGGTAAAGAGGGAGAGGGGAGAAGGGACAGGGGGAAGAGGGAGAGGTCCAGGGGAGAAGGGACAGGGGAAAGAGGGAGAGGGGAGGAGGGACAGGGAAAAGAGGGAGAGGGGAGAAGGGACAGGGGAAAGAGGGAGAGGGGAGAAGGGACAGGGAAAGAGGGAGAGGGGAGAAGGGACAGGGAAAAGAGGGAGAGGGGAGAAGGGACAGGGGAAAGAGGGAGAGGGGAGAAGGGACAGGGAAAGAGGGAGAGGGGAGAAGGGACAGGGAAAAGAGGGAGAGGGGAGAAGGGACAGGGGAAAGAGGGAGAGGGGAGAAGGGACAGGGAAAGAGGGAGAGGGGAGAAGTGACAGGGAAAGAGGGAGAGGGGAGAAGGGACAGGGGGAAGAGGGAGAGGGGAGAAGGGACAGGGGAAAGAGGGAGGGGTCCAGGGGAGAAGGGACAGGGGGAAAGAGGGAGAGGGGAGACTGGACAGGGGAAAGAGGGAGAGAGGAGAAGGGACAGGGAAATGAGGAAGAGGGGAGAAGGGACAGGGAAAAGAGGGAGAGGGGAGAAGGGACAGGGAAAGAGGGAGAGGGGAGAAGGGACAGGGAAGAGGGAGAGGCAGGGGAGAAGGGAAAGGGAAAGAGGGAGAGGGGAGAAGGGACAGGGGTAAGAGGGAGAAGGGAGAAGGGACAGGGGAAAGAGGGAGAGGGGAGACGGGACAGGGGAAAGAGGGAGAGAGGAGAAGGGACAGGGGATAGAGGGAGAGGGGAGAAGGGACAGGGGAAAGGGGGAGAAGGGAGAAGGGACAGGGGAAAGAGGGAGAGGGAAGAAGGGATAGGGAAAAGAGGGAGAGGGGAGAAGGGACAGGGGAAAGAGGGAGAGGGGAGAAGGGACAGGGGAAAGAGGGAGAGGGGAGAAGGGACAGGGGAAAGAGGGAGAGGTCCAGGGGAGAAGGGACAGGGGAAAGAGGGAGAGGGGAGAAGGGACAGGGGAAAGAGGGAGAGTGGAGAAGGGACAGGGGAAAGAGGGA
This sequence comes from Salvelinus fontinalis, assembly GCF_029448725.1. Lineage (NCBI taxonomy): Eukaryota > Metazoa > Chordata > Actinopteri > Salmoniformes > Salmonidae > Salvelinus > Salvelinus fontinalis. The sequence goes on along the minus strand of NC_074704.1, from coordinate 29,881,820 downwards.
GAGGGGAGAAGGGACAGGGAAAAGAGGGAGAGGGGAGAAGGGACGGGGAAAAGAGGGAGAGGGGAGAAGGGACAGGGGAAAGAGGGAGAGGGGAGAGGGGAGAAGGGACAGGGGCGAGAGGGAGAGGTCCAGGGGAGAAGGGACAGGGGAAAGAGGGAAAGGGGAGAGGGGAGAAGGGACAGGGGAAGGGGGGAGAAGGGAGAAGGGACAGGGGATAGAGGGAGAGGGGAGAAGGGACACGGGAAAGGGGGAGAAGGGAGAAGGGACAGGGGAAAGAGGGAGAGGGGAGAAGGGACAGGGGAAAGGGGGAGGGGTCCAGGGGAGAAGGGACAGGGGAAAGAGGGAGAGGGGAGAAGGTACAGGGAAAAGAGGTAGAGGGGAGAAAGAACAGGGGGAAGAGGGAGAGGTCCAGGGGAGAAGGGACAGGGAAAAGAGGGAGAGTGGAGAAGGGACAGGGAAAAGAGGGAGAGGGGAGAAGGGACAGGGGAAAGAGGGAGAGGGGAGAAGGGACAGGGGAAAGAGGGAGAGGGGAGAAGGGACAGGGGAAAGAGGGAGAGGGGAGACGGGACAGGGGAAAGAGGGAGAGGGGAGAAGGGACAGGGGAAAGAGGGAGAGGGGAGAAGGGACAGGGGAAAGAGGGAGAGGGGAGAAGGGACAGGGAAAAGAGGGAGAGGGGAGAAGGGACAGGGGAAAGAGGGAGAGGGGAGAAGGGACAGGGAAAGAGGGAGAAGGGAGAAGGGACAGGGGAAAGAGGGAGAGGGGAGAAGGTACAGGGGAAAGAGGGAGAGGGGAGAAGGGACAGGGAAAAGAGGGAGAAGGGAGAAGGAACATGGAAAAGAGGGAGAAGGGAGAAGGGACAGGGGAAAGGGGGAGAGGGGAGAGGGGAGAAGGGACAGGGGAAGGGGAAGAGGGGGGAAGGGACAGGGGAAGGGGGAGAGGGGAGAAGGGACAGGGAAAAGAGGGAGAGAGGAGAAGGGACAGGGGGAAAAGGGAGAGGGGAGAAGGGGCAGGGGAAAGAGGGAGAGTGGAGAAGGGACAGGGGGAAAAGGGAGAGGGGAGAAGGGGCAGGGGAAAGAGGGAGAGGGGAGAAGGGACAGGGGAAAGGGGGAGAGGGGAGAAGGGACAGGGGAAAGAGGGAGAGGGGAGAAGGGACAGGGAAAAGAGGGAGAGGTCCAGGGGGGAAGGGACAGGGGAAAGAGGGAGAGGGGAGAAGGGACAGGGGAAAGAGGGAGAGGGGAGAAGGGACAGGGGAAAGGGGGAGAGGGGAGAAGGGACAGGGGAAAGAGGGAGAGGGGAGAAGGGACAGGGGGAAGAGGGAGAGGGGAGAAGGGACAGGGGAAAGAGGGAGTGGCAGGGGAGAAGGGACAGGGGAAAGGGGGAGAGGGGAGAAGGGACAGGGAAAGAGGGAGAGGGGAGTAGGGACAGGGAAAGAGGGAGAGGGGAGAAGGGACAGGGGATAGAGGGAGTGGCAGGGGAGAAGGGACAGGGAAAAGAGGGAGAGGGGAGAAGGGACAGGGGAAAGGGGGAGAGGGGAGAAGGGACAGGGAAAGAGGGAGAGGGGAGTAGGGACAGGGAAAGAGGGAGAGGGGAGAAGGGACAGGGGGAAGAGGGAGAGGGGAGAAGGGACAGGGGAAAGAGGGAGAGGGGAGAAGGGACAGGGAAAGAGGGAGAGGGGAGAAGGGACAGGGAAAGAGGGAGAGGGGAGAAGGGACAGGGAAAAGAGGGAGAGGGGAGAAGGGACAGGGGAGGGGGGAGAGGTATAGGGGAGAAGGGACAGGGGAAAGGGGAGAGGGGAGAAGGGACAGGGGAAAGAGGGAGAGGGGAGAAGGGACAGGGAAAGAGGGAGAGGGGAGAAGGGACAGGGGGAAGAGGGAGAGGTCCAGGGGAGAAGGGACAGGGGAAAGAGGGAGAGGGGAGAAGGGACAGGGGAAAGAGGGAGAGGGGAGAAGGGACAGGGGGAAGAGGGAGAGGGGAGAAGGGACAGGGGAAGGGGGAGAGGGGAGAAGGGACAGGGGAAAGGAGGAGAGGGGAGAAGGGACAGGGAAAAGAGGGAGAGGGGAGAAGGGACATGGGAAAGGGGGAGAGGGGAGATGGGACGGGGAAAAGAGGGAGAGGGGACATGGGAAAGGGGGAGAGGGGAGAAGGGACATGGGAAAGGGGGAGAGGGGAGAAGGGACAGGGGAAAGGGGGAGAGGGGAGAAGGGACAGGGGAAAGGGGGAGAGGGGAGAAGGGACAGGGGAAAGAGGGAGAGGGGAGAAGGGACATGGGAAAGAGGGAGAGGTCCAGGGGAGAAGGGACAGGGAAAAGAGGGAGAAGGGAGAAGGAACAGGGAAAAGAGGGAGAAGGGAGAAGGGACAGGGGAAAGGGGGAGAGGGGAGAGGGGAGAAGGGACAGGGGAAGGGGAAGAGGGGGGAAGGGACAGGGGATGGGGGAGAGGGGAGAAGGGACAGGGAAAAGAGGGAGAGAGGAGAAGGGACAGGGGGAAAAGGGAGAGGGGAGAAGGGGCAGGGGAAAGAGGGAGAGTGGAGAAGGGACAGGGGGAAAAGGGAGAGGGGAGAAGGGGCAGGGGAAAGAGGGAGAGGGGAGAAGGGACAGGGGAAAGGGGGAGAGGGGAGAAGGGACAGGGGAAAGAGGGAGAGGGGAGAAGGGACAGGGAAAAGAGGGAGAGGTCCAGGGGGGAAGGGACAGGGGAAAGAGGGAGAGGGGAGAAGGGACAGGGGAAAGAGGGAGAGGGGAGAAGGGACAGGGGAAAGGGGGAGAGGGGAGAAGGTACAGGGGAAAGAGGGAGAGGGGAGAAGGGACAGGGAAAAGAGGGAGAAGGGAGAAGGAACATGGAAAAGAGGGAGAAGGGAGAAGGGACAGGGGAAAGGGGGAGAGGGGAGAGGGGAGAAGGGACAGGGGAAGGGGAAGAGGGGGGAAGGGACAGGGGAAGGGGGAGAGGGGAGAAGGGACAGGGAAAAGAGGGAGAGAGGAGAAGGGACAGGGGGAAAAGGGAGAGGGGAGAAGGGGCAGGGGAAAGAGGGAGAGTGGAGAAGGGACAGGGGGAAAAGGGAGAGGGGAGAAGGGGCAGGGGAAAGAGGGAGAGGGGAGAAGGGACAGGGGAAAGGGGGAGAGGGGAGAAGGGACAGGGGAAAGAGGGAGAGGGGAGAAGGGACAGGGAAAAGAGGGAGAGGTCCAGGGGGGAAGGGACAGGGGAAAGAGGGAGAGGGGAGAAGGGACAGGGGAAAGAGGGAGAGGGGAGAAGGGACAGGGGAAAGGGGGAGAGGGGAGAAGGGACAGGGGAAAGAGGGAGAGGGGAGAAGGGACAGGGGGAAGAGGGAGAGGGGAGAAGGGACAGGGGAAAGAGGGAGTGGCAGGGGAGAAGGGACAGGGGAAAGGGGGAGAGGGGAGAAGGGACAGGGAAAGAGGGAGAGGGGAGTAGGGACAGGGAAAGAGGGAGAGGGGAGAAGGGACAGGGGATAGAGGGAGTGGCAGGGGAGAAGGGACAGGGAAAAGAGGGAGAGGGGAGAAGGGACAGGGGAAAGGGGGAGAGGGGAGAAGGGACAGGGAAAGAGGGAGAGGGGAGTAGGGACAGGGAAAGAGGGAGAGGGGAGAAGGGACAGGGGGAAGAGGGAGAGGGGAGAAGGGACAGGGGAAAGAGGGAGAGGGGAGAAGGGACAGGGAAAGAGGGAGAGGGGAGAAGGGACAGGGAAAGAGGGAGAGGGGAGAAGGGACAGGGAAAAGAGGGAGAGGGGAGAAGGGACAGGGGAGGGGGGAGAGGTATAGGGGAGAAGGGACAGGGGAAAGGGGAGAGGGGAGAAGGGACAGGGG
>NC_074704.1:29830509-29873009 GCF_029448725.1 Salvelinus fontinalis | reverse complement strand
AACACAGAGACATACATCATACTGTAGGTCTATAGAGAACACAGAGACATACATCATACTGTAGGTCTATAGAGAACACAGAGACATACATCATACTGTTGGTCTATAGAGAACACAGAGACATACATCATACTGTAGGTCTATAGAGAACACAGAGACATACATCATACTGTAGGTCTATAGAGAACACAGAGACATACATCATACTGTAGGGTCTATAGAGAACACAGAGACATACATCATACTGTAGGTCTATAGAGAACACAGAGACATACATCATACTGTAGGTCTGTAGAGAACACAGAGACATACATCATACTGTAGGTCTATAGAGAACACAGAGACAAACATCATACTGTAGGTCTATAGAGAATACAGAGACATATATCATACTGTAGGTCTATAGAGAACACAGAGACATACATCATACTGTAGGTCTGTAGAGAACACAGAGACATACATCATACTGTAGGTCTATAGAGAACACAGAGACATACATCATACTGTAGGTCTGTAGAGAACACAGAGACATACATCATACTGTAGAGAACACAGAGACATATATCATACTGTTGGTTTATAGAGAACACAGAGACAGAACTGTAATTCAACTGAATTGAAAATAAAAAAGAAAGTGACAAAATATATGAAATTACATTTATTTCTCTCTCTCTTTTCCTCTCCCGCTTTCTCTTTCTTTCTCTTTCTTCCTATTCCTCTCTCTATTTTCCATCCTCTCCTCTCTCTCTTTTCTCTTTCTCTCTTCTTTTCTCTCTCTCTCTCTGTTCTCTCTCTCTTTTCTCTCTCTTTCTCTGCTCTCTCTCTCTGTTCTCTCTCTCTTCTTTTCTCTCTCTCTCTGTTCTCTCTCGCTCTGTTCTCTCTGTTCTCTCTCTTCTTTTCTCTCTCTGTTCTCTCTCTCTCTCTCTCTCTCTCTCTCTCTTCTTTTCTCTCTGTCTCTCTCTATTATTTTCTCTCTCTGATTTCAATCTCTTTGGCATAGCTGACTGACAGCCTGGTTCTGTGTGAGGTGACAGTCGTGTGGTCTCCCTGATATAGTGTTGAGTAACAGATAAAGGAGACGAGGGAGGGAGGGAGGGAGGGAGGGAGGGAGGGAGGGAGGGAGGGAGGGAGGGAGGGAAGAGGGAGAAGGGAGGGATAAGATTATCAAAACTTATTTAAGGAACACAAATAGCTTCTTACACAAAGACACCTGTTCCTTTAGTATGAAAAATCCACACTATTATCTCAACCAGACACGCGTAGAAATATACAAATCTGATTGGCAGAACAATTCAATTATTCCACAGAGGGTTTAATAAAGGTTTGATATGTATTACATGCCAAACTTTGTAATCCAAATTATTTTACAGTTTAACAGTTGTGCTTTTATCCATTAATTCTCGACACACAAAACTAACCATTTACATTTCCTGTCGTTTAATAAATAAATATGACAATTCTAAATTCTAACAACGTGTGTGTGTGTGTGTGTGTGTGTGTGTGTATGTGTGTGTGTGTGTGTGTGTGTGTGTGTGTGTGTGTGTGTGTGTGTGTGTGTGTGTGTGTGTGTGTGTGTGTGTGTGTGTGTGTGTGTGTGTGTGTGTGTGTGTGTGTGTGTGTGTGTGTGTGTGTGTGTGTGTGTGTGTGTGTGTGTGTGTAGGGAAGATTAGCGCGTGCCTGGGTAAAACACTAGATTCGACTACCGGCGCGTTTATAATACAAACCCCTTGGCATGTGGCGCTCCGGATTCTGGGGGATAAAAAGAGTTGAAATAGAATTTGAAGAAAGACAGAAAGACATTTCCCTACAGGCAGGTCTGTAGCATTGTGGTCTGTTTCCCTACAGAAAGACATCTCCCTACAGACAGGTCTGTAGCATTGTGGTCTGTTTCCCTACAGACAGGTTTGTAGCATTGTGGTCTGTTCACCTACAGACAGGTCTGTAGCATTGTGGTCTGTTTCCCTACAGACAGGTTTGTAGCATTGTGGTCTGTTCACCTACAGAAAGACATCTCCCTACAGACAGATCTGTAGCATTGTGGTCTGTTCACCTACATAAAGACATCTCCCTACAGACAGGTCTGTAGCATTGTGGTCTGTTTCCCTACAGACAGGTCTGTAACATTGTGGTCTGTTCACCTATATAAAGACATCTCCCTACAGACAGGTCTGTAGCATTGTGGTCTGTTTCCCTACAGACAGGTCTGTAGCATTGTGGTCTGTTTCCCTACAGACAGGTCTGTAGCATTGTGGTCTGTTTCCCTACAGACAGGTCTGTAGCATTGTGGTCTGTTTCCCTACAGACAGGTCTGTAGCATTGTGGTCTGTTCACCTACAGAAAGACAGCTCCCTACAGACAGATCTGTAGCATTGTGGTCTGTTTCCCTACAGACAGGTCTGTAGCATTGTGGTCTGTTTCCCTGCAGACAGGTCTGTAGCATTGTGGTCTGTTTCCCTACAGACAGGTCTGTAGCATTGCGGTCTGTCTCCCTACAGACAGGTCTGTAGCATTGTGGTCTGTCTCCCTACAGAAAGACATTTCCCTACAGACAGGTCTGTAGCATTGTGGTCTGTTTCCCTACAGAAAGACATCTCCCTACAGACAGGTCTGTAGCATTGTGGTCTGTTTCCCTACAGACAGGTCTGTAGCATTGTGGTCTGTTTCCCTACAGAAAGACATCTCCCTACAGACAGGTCTGTAGCATTGTGGTCTGTTTCCCTACAGAAAGACATTTCCCTACAGACAGGTCTGTAGCATTGTGGTCTGTTTCCCTACAGACAGGTCTGTAGCATTGTGGTCTGTTTCCCTACAGACAGGTCTGTAGCATTGTGGTCTGTTTCCCTACAGACAGGTCTGTAGCATTGTGGTCTGTTCACCTACAGAAAGACAGCTCCCTACAGACAGATCTGTAGCATTGTGGTCTGTTTCCCTACAGACAGGTCTGTAGCATTGTGGTCTGTTTCCCTACAGACAGGTCTGTAGCATTGTGGTCTGTTTCCCTACAGACAGGTCTGTAGCATTGCGGTCTGTCTCCCTACAGACAGGTCTGTAGCATTGTGGTCTGTCTCCCTACAGAAAGACATTTCCCTACAGACAGGTCTGTAGCATTGTGGTCTGTTTCCCTACAGAAAGACATCTCCCTACAGACAGGTCTGTAGCATTGTGGTCTGTTTCCCTACAGACAGGTCTGTAGCATTGTGGTCTGTTTCCCTACAGAAAGATATCTCCCTACAGACAGGTCTGTAGCATTGTGGTCTGTTTCCCTACAGAAAGACATTTCCCTACAGACAGGTCTGTAGCATTGTGGTCTGTTTCCCTACAGACAGGTCTGTAGCATTGTGGTCTGTCTCCCTACAGACAGGTCTGTAGCATTGTGGTCTGTTTCCCTACAAAAAGACATTTCCCTACAGACAGGTCTGTAGCATTGTGGTCTGTTTCCCTACAGACAGGTCTGTAGCATTGTGGTCTGTTCACCTACAGACAGGTCTGTAGCATTGTGGTCTGTTTCCCTACAGAAAGACATCTCCCTGCAGACAGGTCTGTAGCATTGTGGTCTGTTTCCCTACAGACAGGTCTGTAGCATTGTGGTCTGTTTCCCTACAGAAAGATATCTCCCTACAGACAGGTCTGTAGCATTGTGGTCTGTTCACCTACAGAAAGACATCTCCCTACAGACAGGTCTGTAGCATTGTGGTCTGTTTCCCTACAGACAGGTCTGTAGCATTGTGGTCTGTTTCCCTACAGACAGGTCTGTAGCATTGTGGTCTGTTTCCCTACAGACAGGTCTGTAGCATTGTGGTCTGTTTCCCTACAGATAGGTATGTAGCATTGTGGTCTGTTCACCTACAGAAAGACATCTCCCTACAGACAGGTCTGTAGCATTGTGGTCTGTTTCCCTACAGACAGGTCTGTAGCATTGTGGTCTGTTTCCCTACAGACAGATCTGTAGCATTGTGGTCTGTTTCCCTACAGACAGGTCTGTAGCATTGTGGTCTGTTTCCCTACAGACAGATCTGTAGCATTGTGGTCTGTTCACCTACAGAAAGACATCTCCCTACAGACAGATCTGTAGCATTGTGGTCTGTTCACCTACAGAAAGGTCTGTAGCATTGTGGTCTGTTTCCCTACAGACAGGTCTGTAGCATTGTGGTCTGTTTCCCTACAGACAGATCTGTAGCATTGTGGTCTGTTCACCTACAGAAAGACATCTCCCTACTGATAGGTCTGTAGCATTGTGGTCTGTTTCCCTACAGACAGGTCTGTAGCATTGTGGTCTGTTTCCCTACAGAAAGACATCTCCCTACAGACAGGTCTGTAGCATTGTGGTCTGTTTCCCTACAGACAGATCTGTAGCATTGTGGTCTGTTCACCTACAGACAGGTCTGTAGCATTGTGGTCTGTTTCCCTACAGACAGGTCTGTAGCATTGTGGTCTGTTTCCCTACAACTCTCTGTGTTAATGTGTTAAAGGCCTTTACTGGGTCAGGAGACATTATCACCCAGGCTTTCTCCTCTCTTCTCCTCTCCTTCTCCTCTCTTTCTCCTCTCCTTCTCCTCTCTTTAGGTTTTTCTGTGTAGGTTTTTCTGTGTAGGTTTTTCTGTGTAGGTTTTTCTGTGTAGTTGTCTGATGTTTGTGGGCCATATTACTCTGTTTTAATGGTACTCCTGAATCACTGTAATAATTAAATAGTTTTTCTTGAGTGTACTTATAGCAGAGCTGAGGTTTACTGTGAAGAGCAAAGTGTAGCCTTGCCTATTAATTACTGAACATGGACAATGTGTGTCAAATATTTAAGTTGAAAACATTGTATGTTTAAAAGCAGTGTGTGTGACGAGTTCCACCGCTTTTTCTTTCATCCAGGAAACCCGGGATACAACTCACTATTCAACGTCCGTCCATGACTGAGGACGACGGGAAATGACCTGGAAACCCGTGTTACAACTCAGTACTCAACGTCCGTCCACGACTGAGGACGACGGGAAATGACCTGGAAACCCGTGTTACAACTCAGTACTCAACGTCCGTCCACGACTGAGGACGACGGGAAATGACCTGGAAACCCGTGTTACAACTCAGTACTCAACGTCCGTCCACGACTGAGGACGACGGGAAATGACCTGGAAACCCGTGTTACAACTCAGTACTCAACGTCCGTCCACGACTGAGGACGACGGGAAATGGCCTGGAAACCCGTGTTACAACTCAGTACTCAACGTCCGTCCACGACTGAGGACGACGGGAAATGGCCTGGAAACCCGTGTTACAACTCAGTACTCAACGTCCGTCCACGACTGAGGACGACGGGAAATGGCCTGGAAACACGGGATACAAGCAGCAACAGTGAGGCTGTTACCTTCAAGGAGAGTTTTGGTTTTTCTAGGGTGCCGTGGACAGGTTTGGTGGAGAGGTGTAAACATATGCCTCAGGCTGTAAGTTCAGATCCAGCAATACAAAGTTTCTCTTGATAATTATTATTTTAGTCCCAAATCTTAAACCTTAACTGTTCTGAGTCATGGACTGAACTTAACCCTAACCTTAAATTAAATCAGAGTTAATGTCTGAACTTAACCCTAACTTTAAATTACATCAGAGTTAATGTCTGAACTTAACCCTAACCTTTAAATTAAATCAGAGTTAATGTCTGAACTTAACCCTAACTTTAAATTAAATCAGAGTTAATGCCTGAACTTAACCCTAACTTTAAATTAAATCAGAGTTAATGCCTGAACTTAACCCTAACTTTGAATTAAATCAGAGTTAATGCCTGAACTTTACCCTAACTTTAAATTAAATCAGAGTTAATGTCTGAACTTAACCCTAACTTTGAATTAAATCAGAGTTAATGCCTGAACTTAACCCTAACCTTAAATTAAATCAGAGTTAATGTCTGAACTTTACCCTAACTTTGAATTAAATCAGAGTTAATGTCTGAACTTAACCCTAACTTTGAATTAAATCAGAGTTAATGCCTGAACTTTACCCTAACTTTGAATTAAATCAGAGTTAATGTCTGAACTTAACCCTAACTTTAAATTAAATCAGAGTTAATGTCTGAACTTAACCCTAACTTTAAATTAAATCAGAGTTAATGCCTGAACTTAACCCTAACTTTAAATTAAATCAGAGTTAATGCCTAAATCTTGAACATTTCAGAATTTGTTGTTTTGAACAACTTCGAAATTTGACTTTTGAGAAACACGGATGAACGTCTAATTCTGAAGGGAGACTGTGAGATCTGGTAGCTTTTTTTTAAGGTAAGATGCCCAAATAATAATTTCTAGACAATTGTTAAGTTCAGGCAATACTTTGACCAAAAAGTTGAGTTAAACAAACAAAAAAAGCCTGTGGAACCAGTTACTAATAATATTCTGTTGAAACAACACACTGAGGGCTAAGGACAAGATGGCAGGTTTTAGGTTTCAAACCTGAGACACTCTTAGAAAAAAATTGTTATTTGGGGTTTTATATGGAACCTTGTGGTTATTTGGAAGAGATGAAAGAACCCTTTACTAAAATGTTCTATTTAATGGTTCTATATAAAGGTTCTACATTTACTAAAAGGTTCTATATATAAATATACCCAGTGAAGACAAAGAACCTTGCGGGAACTTTCCCTACTTGAGCGTCATGAGGATTTTAGAAAACAATAGTTATCCAACACCAACCCAGTCATATCAAGCCCTGACATGACAGCTAAAGTTCACGTCTAATTTGTTTCAGCTGTTTTGACATGTATATCCTCATTGATGATGCTGTAGTATGACTTTGCCTGGTCTATTTCTAGAAGACAGAGGACTAGAGAACAACACATAGTTCTGATTCTAAATCTAGAAGACAGAGGACTAGAGAACAACACATAGTTCTGATTCTAATTCTAGAAGACAGAGGACTAGAGAACAACACATAGTTCTGATTCTAATTCTAGATGACAGAGGACTAGAGAACAACACATAGTTCTGATTCTAATTCTAGAAGACAGAGGACTAGAGAACAACACATAGTTCTGATTCTAAATCTAGAAGACAGAGGACTAGAGAACAACACATAGTTCTGATTCTAATTCTAGAAGACAGAGGACTAGAGAACAACACATAGTTCTGATTCTAATTCTAGAAGACAGAGGACTAGAGAACAACACATAGTTCTGATTCTAATTCTAGAAGACAGAGGACTAGAGAACAACACATAGTTCTGATTCTAAAAGACAGAGGACTAGAGAACAACACATGGTTCTGATTCTACATTTACATACATTTAAGTCATTTAGCAGACGCTCTTATCCAGAGCGACTTACAAAGACAGAGGACTAGAGAACAACACATAGTTCTGATTCTAATTCTAGATGACAGAGGACTAGAGAACAACACATAGTTCTGATTCTAAATCTAGAAGACAGAGGACTAGAGAACAACACATAGTTCTGATTCTAATTCTAGAAGACAGAGGACTAGAGAACAACACATAGTTCTGATTCTAATTCTAGAAGACAGAGGACTAGAGAACAACACATAGTTCTGATTCTAATTCTAGAAGACAGAGGACTAGAGAACAACACCTAGTTCTGATTCTAATTCTAGAAGACAGAGGACTAGAGAACAACACATAGTTCTGATTCTAATTCTAGAAGACAGAGGACTAGAGAACAACACATAGTTCTGATTCTAATTCTAGAAGACAGAGGACTAGAGAACAACACATAGTTCTGATTCTAATTCTAGAAGACAGAGGACTAGAGAACAACACATAGTTGTAACAGTCCTGACCTATTTATGTTAGTTTTTATGTGTTTATGGTCAGGGCATGTGTTTTGGGTGGGCAGTCTATGTTATCTGTTTCTATGTTGGTTTCGGTTTGCCTGGTATGGCTCTTGATTAGAGGCAGGTGGTTTGCATTTTCCTCTAATCAAGAGTCATATTTAGGTAGGGCATTATCACTGTGTGTTTGTGGGTGATTGTCTCCTGTGTCTGTGTTATGGCTTACACCATACGGGATTGTTTCGGTTGTTCGTTTCGTTTCGGTTTATGTAGTCTGTTCCTGTGTCAGCGTGCTTCGTGTATATGTAAGTTCGTTTGTTCAGGTCTGTCTACATCGTTTTGTTATTTTGTTAGTTATATCCAGTATAGTTCGTTTTCGTCTTTGTCTATTTTGTTTATTTAATAAATCATTATGTGTTCAAACTTCGCTGCGCCTTGGTTCCCTCAATACTCCTCCTTTTCCGAAAATGGAGAGGAGGAGGAACGCCTTAACAGAATCACCCACCAACCCAGAGCCAAGCAGCGGAGTCAAAGGAGAAAGGGACAGGAAAAGAAGGAGCAATGGACATGGGACGATGTTTTGGACGGAAAGGGTGTCTACACATGGGAGGAGATCCTAGCTGGTAGAGATCGCCTCCCATGGGAACAGCTGGAGGCACTGAGGAGAGCGGAGGCTACCGGAGAGAGGAACCGGAGCTATGAGGGAACGCGTCTGGCACGGAAGCCGAAAAAGCCCGTGAGTAACTCCCAAAAATTTCTTGGGGGGGGGCTAAAGGGTAGTGGGCCAAGGGCAGGTAGGAGACCTGCGCCCACTTCCCAGGCTCACCGTGGAGAGCGGGAGTACGGGCAGGCGCCGTGTTACGCAGTAGAGCGCACGGTGTCTCCTGTACGAGTGCATAGCCCGGTGCGGGTTATTCCACCTCCCCGCTCTGGGAGGGCTAGATTGGGTATTGAGCCAGGTGTCATGAGGCCGGCTCAACGTGTCTGGTCTCCAGTGCGTCTCCTCGGGCCGGCATACATGGCACCTGCCTTACGCATGGTTTCCCCGGTTCGCCTACATAGGCCGGTGCGGGTTATTCCACCTCCCCGCACTGGTCGGGCAACCGGGAGTATTCAACCAGGTAAGGTTGGGCAAGCTCAATGCTCAAGAGTGCCAGTACGCCTCCACGGTCCGGTATTTCCGGCACCACCTCCCCGCCCCAGCCTAGTACCTACAGTGTCTACACTATGCACTAGGCTACCAGTGCGTATCCTGAGCCCTGTTCCTCCTCCACGCACTCTCCCTGTAGTGCGTGTATCTAGCCCGGTGCCTCCAGTTCCGGCCCCACGCACTAAGCTACCAGTGCGTCTCCAGAGCCCTGAACCCACTGTATCTTCTCCCCCTACTAATCCTGATGTGCTTGTCCTCAGCCCGGCGTCACCAGTGCCGGTACCACGCATCAGGGATAGAGTAGGCTTTGAGAATACAGTGTGCCCTGTCCCTGCTCCACGCACTAGTAGGAGGGTGCTTATCATTAGCCCGGTGCCTCCAGTTCCGGCACCACGCACCAGGTCTACAGTGCGCCGTATCCGGCCAGAGCCATCCGTCTCCCCAGCGCCATCTGAGCCATCCGTCTCCCCAGCGCCATCTGAGCCATCCGTCTCCCCAGCGCCATCTGAGCCATCCGTCTCCCCAGCGCCATCTGAGCCATCCGTCTGCCAGGAGCCTGCAAAGCCGCCCGTCTGCCATGAGCCTGCAAAGCCGCCCGTCTGCCATGAGCCTACAGAGCCATCCGCCAGACAGGAGCCGCTAGAGCCGTCAGCCAGACAGGAGCCGCTAGAGCCGCCCGCCAGACAGGATCTGCCAGAGCCGCCAACCAGACAGGATCTGCCAGAGCCGCCAACCAGACAGGATCTGCCAGAGCCGCCAACCAGACAGGATCTGCCAGAGCCGCCAACCAGACAGGATCTGCCAGAGCCGCCAATCAGACAGGATCTGCCAGAGCCGCCAGCGAGCCATGAGCAGCCAGAGCCGTCAGAGAGCCATGAGCAGCCAGAGCCGTCAGAGAGCCATGAGCAGCCAGAGCCGTCAGAGCGCCATGAGCGTCGTGAGCCGTCAGCCTGCCATGAGCGTCGAGAGCCGTCAGCCTGCCATGAGCGTCGAGAGCCGTCAGCCTGCCATGAGCGTCGAGAGCCGTCAGCCTGCCATGAGCGTCGAGAGCCGTCAGCCTGCCATGAGCGTCGAGAGCCGTCAGCCTGCCATGAGCGTCGAGAGCCGTCAGCCAGCCATGAGCATCGAGAGTCGTCAGTCAGCCATGAGCTGCCCTTCAGCCTGAAAAGGCTGGATACCCAGAACTGCCCATCAGTCCAGAGCTGTCTCTCTGTCCGGAGCTGCCTTTCAGTCCGGAGTTGCCCCTCTATCCTAATCTCCCTCTCTATCTTCATCTATCTCTATAGTCTTATCTATCCCTCTATCTTGATTTATCTCTCTGTCCTGGTGTTATCCTTATTAAATATATTATTAAGAGAATTGTGTGGGGGAGAAAAGAGGGTGGACATTCTTTGTGGGAGGAAGTTAGGATGGATTATGGTGGGGTGGGAACCGCGCCCGGAGCCTGAGCCACCACCGTGGTCAACTGCCCACCCGGACCCTCCCCTGGACTTTGTGCTGGTGCGCCCGGCGTTCGCACCTTGGGGGGGGGGTACTGTAACAGTCCTGACCTATTTATGTTAGTTTTTATGTGTTTATGGTCAGGGCATGTGTTTTGGGTGGGCAGTCTATGTTATCTGTTTCTATGTTGGTTTCGGTTTGCCTGGTATGGCTCTTGATTAGAGGCAGGTGGTTTGCATTTTCCTCTAATCAAGAGTCATATTTAGGTAGGGCATTATCACTGTGTGTTTGTGGGTGATTGTCTCCTGTGTCTGTGTTATGTCTTACACCATACGGGATTGTTTCGGTTGTTCGTTTCGTTTCGGTTTATGTAGTCTGTTCCTGTGTCAGCGTGCTTCGTGTATATGTAAGTTCGTTTGTTCAGGTCTGTCTACATCGTTTTGTTATTTTGTTAGTTATATCCAGTATAGTTCGTTTTCGTCTTTGTCTATTTTGTTTATTTAATAAATCATTATGTGTTCAAACTTCGCTGCGCCTTGGTTCCCTCAATACTCCTCCTTTTCCGAAAATGGAGAGGAGGAGGAACGCCTTAACAATAGTTCTGATTCTAATTCTAGAAGACAGAGGACTAGAGAACAACACATAGTTCTAATTCTAGAAGACAGAGGACTAGAGAACAACACATAGTTCTGATTCTAATTCTAGAAGACAGAGGACTAGAGAACAACACATAGTTCTGATTCTAATTCTAGAAGACAGAGGACTAGAGAACAACACATAGTTCTGATTCTAATTCTAAAAGACAGAGGACTAGAGAACAACACATAGTTCTGATTCTAATTCTAGAAGACAGAGGACTAGAGAACAACACATAGTTCTGATTTTAATTCTACAAGACAGAGGACTAGAGAACAACACATAGTTCTGATTCTAAAAGACAGATGACTAGAGAACAACACATTGTTCTGATTCTAATTCTAGAAGACAGAGGACTAGAGAACAACACATAGTTCTGATTCTAATTCTAGAAGACAGAGTACTAGAGAACAACACATAGTTCTGATTCTAATTCTAGAAGACAGAGTACTAGAGAACAACACATAGTTCTGATTCTAATTCTAGAAGACAGAGGACTAGAGAACAACACATTGTTCTGATTCTAATTCTAGAAGACAGAGGACTAGAGAACAACACCTAGTTCTGATTCTAATTCTAGAAGACAGAGGACTAGAGAACAACACATAGTTCTGATTCTAATTCTAGAAGACAGAGGACTAGAGAACAACACATAGTTCTGATTCTAATTCTAGAAGACAGAGTACTAGAGAACAACACATAGTTCTGATTCTAATTCTAGAAGACAGAGGACTAGAGAACAACACATAGTTCTGATTCTAATTCTAGAAGACAGAGGACTAGAGAACAACACATTGTTCTGATTCTAATTCTAGAAGACAGAGGACTAGAGAACAACACATAGTTCTGATTCTAATTCTAGAAGACAGAGGACTAGAGAACAACACATTGTTCTGATTCTAATTCTAGAAGACAGAGGACTAGAGAACAACACCTAGTTCTGATTCTAATTCTAGAAGACAGAGGACTAGAGAACAACACATAGTTCGGATTCTAATTCTAGAAGACAGAGGGCTTGACGGAGCTGCTTTGTTCTGTTTATATATATATATATATATTTATATCGAAAACCCGTGAGGAACACAATTGTTTTTGATGACCACATCGTTTATATAAAATAAGCTTTTTCCTTATCCTGTTCATTTGTCTTTTCTTATTTCTCTGACTACAAAGACAGAATATCATTGTCATAGAGAGATAGGGCCTGGTATTAAGACTCTCCTCTTCATAGAGAGATAGGGCCTGGTATTAAGACTATACTCCTCATAGAGAGATAGGGCCTGGTATTAAGAATATCATCTTTAGAGAGATAGGGCCTGGTATTAAGACTATCATCTTTAGAGAGATAGGGCCTGGTATTAAGACTATCATCTTTAGAGAGATAGGGCCTGGTATTAAGACTATCATCTTTAGAGAGAGATAGGGCCTGGTATTAAGACTCTCATCTTTAGAGAGAGATAGGGCCTGGTATTAAGACTATCATCTTTATAGAGAGATAGGGCCTGGAATTAAGACTCTCCTCCTCATAGAGAGATAGGGCCTGGTATTAAGACTCTCCTCCTCATAGAGAGATAGGGCCTGGTATTAAGACTATCCTCTTTATAGAGAGATAGGGCCTGGTATTAAGTAATAGTGAAAGGTTTCTTTATTAGAGAGATAGGGCCTGGTATTAAGACTCTCCTCCTCATAGAGAGATAGGGCCTGGTATTAAGACTATCCTCCTCATAGAGAGAGATAGGGCCTGGTATTAAGACTCTCCTACTCATAGAGAGATAGGGACTGGTATTAAGACTATCATCTTTAGAGAGATAGGGCCTGGTATTAAGACTATCATCTTTAGAGAGATAGGGCCTGGTATTAAGACTCTCCTACTCATAGAGAGATAGGGCCGGGTATTAAGACTATCCTCCTCATAGAGAGATAGGGCCTGGTATTAAGACTATCATCTCCATAGAGAGATAGGGCCTGGTATTAAGACTACCCTCCTCATAGAGAGATAGGGCCTGGTATTAAGACTATCCTCCTCATAGAGAGATAGGGCCTGGTATTAAGACTATCATCTCCATAGAGAGATAGGGCCTGGTATTAAGACTCTCCTCCTCATAGAGAGATAGGGCCTGGTATTAAGACTATCCTCCTCATAGAGAGATAGGGCCTGATATTAAGACTATCATCTTTAGAGAGAGATAGGGCCTGGTATTAAGACTCTCCTCCTTATAGAGAGATAGGGCCTGGTATTAAGACTATCCTCCTCATAGAGAGATAGGGCCTGGTATTAAGACTATCCTCCTCATAGAGAGATAGGGCCTGGTATTAAGACTACCCTCCTCATAGAGAGATAGGGCCTGGTATTAAGACTACCCTCCTCATAGAGAGATAGGGCCTGGTATTAAGTAATCGTGTCTGGATCTTCCCCTGGTCTCCATCTTAAATAGTAGCTACTTGACATTTTGACTGTCTTCCCTGGCGCTTATTTCATGCTGAACAGAATCCTAATGCCACCAGATTCCTAATGCTCTTTATCTGCCGTGAGACATTCTGCGGCCTTGTAATAGACTGTGGCACGAGCTCTTTGTTTTATAGCTCACGGTCAATTCCCAAAATTGTATTTTCTTTCTATACAGCGAATATATATATAAATATATATATATTTATTTATTTATATATATAATTCCAAGGAATTTTCGAAATGGACTATTTGAATCATAGGCCTATCATTCTTGTGTTTTCAAACCGGTGGTAATTTCTTTAGCCAATATATATATAAATATATATCCGAGGCAATTGTTTGTGTAAAATGAGTTGTAGGTTGTTTTAGGTTCAAGCTTTATGATAACTTAACAGCACGTCATTCCAACGTCGATTTAACACTGGGTCTCCCCCGTACTGGGTTATTGGCTGGACATCTGTGTGTGTGTGTGGGGGGGGGGGGTTGTTCGGCTCTGTGATGTTGAATCGATGCAACACCTCGGGGATGGTACCGGTGGAGAGAGAGTCGCGCGCTCACCTCGTTTTTCACGCTGCTCGTTTTCGGTGGAGGATGGAAAACAGGAGAACGAGCATGTGAAATAATACCCGCTCATTAGGCGCATGGCGGAGCCCGGTTAATTCATCCCGTGCTGTCACAAGCCAGTGTAGGACCCCCGGGTAACGAATAAATCACGAGCAGAACCAACCGGCCCGACCGGCGAGCTGTGCGCCCTTAACGCCCCCCCGAACGCCTCCTGATTTATCAACCAAATTACTCCGGTCGGTTCGGCTCCAACACTTTACCGAGAAATCACCGACTAACCCCTGAGCCAACCCATTTATTGAAAAGCTCCCTTCCTCCCCTCCATTCCCCACCTCTCCCTTATCGCTACCGCCCTCTCTCCCTCTATCTCTCCCTCCCTCCTTCTCCCCCATCTCTCCTTCCATCTCTCCCGCCCTCCTTCTCCCCCACCTCTCCCCCCATCTCTCCCTCCCTCCTTCTCCCCCTTCTCTCCCTCCTTCTCCCGCACCTCTCCCTTCATCTCTCCCTCCCTCCTTCTCCCCCACCTCTCCCCCCATCTCTCCCTCCCTCCTTCTCCCCCTTCCCTCCCTCCTTCTCCCGCATCTCTCCCCCCATCTCTCCCTCCCTCCTTCTCCCCCATCTCTCCCCCATCTCTCCCTCCCTCCTTCTCCCGTTTCTCTCCCTCCTTCTCCCGCACCTCTCCCCCCATCTCTCCCTCCCTCCTTCTCCCCCACCTCTCCCCCCATCTCTCCCTCCCTCCTTCTCCCCCTTCCCTCCCTCCTTCTCCCGCACCTCTCTCTCCATCTCTCCCTCCCTCTCTCCCTCCCTCCTTCTCCCCCATCTCTCCTTCCATCTCTCCCTCCCTCCTTCTCCCCCATCTCTCCCTCCATCTCTCCCTCCCTCTCTCCCTCCCTCCTTCTCCCGCACCTCTCCCTCCATCTCTCCCTCCCTCCTTCTCCCCCTTCCCTCCCTCCTTCTCCCGCACCTCTCCCTCCATCTCTCCCTCCCTCCTTCTCCCCCACCTCTCCCTCCATCTCTCCCTCCCCCTCTCCCTCCCTCCTTCTCCCGCACCTCTCCCTCCCTCTCTCCCTCCCTCCTTCTCCCCCATCTCTCCTTCCATCTCTCCCTCCCTCCTTCTCCCCCACCTCTCCCGCACCTCTCCTTCCATCTCTCACTCCCTCCTTCTCCCCCACCTCTCCCTCCATCTCTCCCTCCCTCCTTCTCCCCCTTCCCTCCCTCCTTCTCCCGCACCTCTCCCTCCATCTCTCCCTCCCCCTCTCCCTCCCTCCTTCTCCCGCACCTCTCCCTCCCTCTCTCCCTCCCTCCTTCTCCCCCATCTCTCCTTCCATCTCTCCCTCCCTCCTTCTCCCCCACCTCTCCCGCACCTCTCCTTCCATCTCTCACTCCCTCCTTCTCCCCCACCTCTCCCCCCATCTCTCCCCCCATCTCTCCCTCCCTCCTTCTCCCCCACCTCTCCCCCTATCTCTCCCTCCCTCCTTCTCCCCCACCTCTCCCCCAGCATAATTAAAATCTCCCCCGTTGGCCCGCTGGTATCTATTACATCAGTGTGTTAATGAAACAAAGAAACAACGACACAGAAAGCTGCTCCAAGCCTAATACATTATAAACAACGTCCAGGCCAATGTGTGTGTGTGTGTGTGTGTGTGTGTGTGTGTGTGTGTGTGTGTGTGTGTGTGTGTGTGTGTGTGTGTGTGTGTGTGTGTGTGTGTGTGTGTGTGTGTGTGTGTGTGTGTGTGTGTGTGTGTGTGTGTGTGTGTGTGGGAAAAGATCACGTCGTTATTTGAAGTGGTAGTAGAGTGTAGCTGTTATGTTGGCTGATGTGTGTGTGTGTCTGATGTACTCAGAGAGCCCCGATGGAGGAGGAAAACGCTGCGTTTTGAAAACGCTAATGACAAAACCAGCTAATTTAACAACAGCTGAGGAACAGAAGGGAGGAGGGGAGAGGGGAATGGGAGGGAGGGAGGGAGGGAGGGAGGGAGGGAGGGAGGGAGGGAGGGAGGGACAGGAAGAGAGAGGAGGGAGAGAGAGAGAGAGAGAGAGATTGAGTGTTGCAAATGAGGCTCTTGAAATTATGTTGATAATTAATTGTGCAAATGTGTTTCTATTAAATAAAAATAACAAGTATTGAAGAAGGCAATTAGCATGAATTAGGCTATCCTCATCAGAAAATGGTGTAATGGAAAACATGCTCTCTCTCTCCTCTCTCCATTTCTCTCTCCCTCTCCCTAGCCTCTCTCCTTCTCCTTTCTCCCTTTCTCTCTCCTCTCTCTCTCCCTCTCCCTCGCCTCTCTCCTTCTCCTCTCTCCCTTTCTCTCTCCTCTCTCTCTCTCTCCCTAGGCTCTCTCCTTCTCCTCTCTCACTTTCTCTCTCCTCTCTCTCTTTCTCTCCCTCTCCCTATCATCTCTCTCCTTCTACTCTCTCCTCTCTCCCTTCCTCTCTCCTCTCTCTCTCTCTCTCTCTCCCCCTCCTGGGGCTAGGAGATGAGGGATGTTAGACGGTAGAAGACCTAGCTGCTAAATTAGCTACTTGATCCTGCGCTCATTGCCGCATACACATTCCCCTATTACCGCCGCGTCCCAAGCCGCCCCGCCACGCCAAGACGCTTAATATTCCAGACATGGAGGGAGGCCTAGCGTCTAGAGCGGCAGATTTATCAAATGGGAAAATGGATGTCTGATGATCAGCTAAATTGAAAATCAGCGCGCGGGTGACAGGCCGACCTGACACCGCCGTAATTAGAAAGAAAAATGATGGCGTCCGGATGCATAATAGAGCAAAAACAATTTACGCTGTTGCCCGCTATGCCGCTCCTCTCTCTCTCTTCTTCCTTCCTCTCTCTCCCTCTCTCTTTCCCTCTCTCTCTCTCTCCCTAGCTCTCTCTTTCCCTCTCTCTCTCTCTCCCTAGCTCTCTCTTTCCCTCTCTCTCTCTCTCCCTCTCTCTCTCTCTCCCTAGCTCTCTCTCTCCCTAGCTCTCTCTCTCTCTCTCTCTCTCTCTCTCTCTCTCTCTCTCTCTCTCTCTCTCTCTCTCTCTCTCTCTCTCTCTCTCTCTCGCTCCTCTCCTCTCTCTCTCCTCTCTCCTCTCTCTCTCTCTCTCCTCTCTCTCTCTCTCTCTCTCTCTCTCTCTCTCTCTCTCTCTCTCTCTCTCTCTCTCTCTCTCTCTCTCTCTCTCTCTCTCTCTCTCTCAACACCACCAATAATGAGTGCTCTGTCAAATTGACATTTTCTCCTGGTTGAAATTGAATTCATAAAGGATGATTCAAGCCATGGAGGGAGGGAGGGGCCAGGACAGAAGGAGGCCTGGTTATAGGGCATATTAGCCATGTCTTTGGGGCCTGTTCTGGGATGGAGGGAGGGGCGGGGGAGAGAGAGAGGGAGTGAGAGAGAGAAGGAGAGAGAAAGGTATTACCTAAGTCAATCATTAGTTCTACCTTCAGGACATGAATGTGCAGCCAGTGATACTCCTAACATTCTAACTGCAAATAAACTGCACACTCTCTTCCTCTCCTACCTCTCCACCACCACAACCTCCACCTCCACCACCACCACTACAACCTCCACCTCCACCACCACCACCACCTCCACCTCCACCACCTCCACCACCACAACCTCCACCTCCACCACCTCCACCTCCTCCACCACCACCTCCACCACCACCACCACCACCTCCACCACCACCACCACCACCACCTCCACCTCCTCCACCACCACCTCCACCACCACCACCACCACCACCTCCACCACCACCTCCACCTCCTCCACCACCACCTCCACCACCACCACCACCACCTCCACCACCACCACCACCTCCACCTCCACCACCACCTCCTCCACCATCACCTCAACCTCCTCCACCACCACCACAACCTCCACCACCAACTCCACCCCCACCACCTCCACCTCCACCACCTCCACCTCCACCACCTCCACCCCACCACCACCACCTCCACCTCCACCACCACCACCACCACCACCTCCACCTCCACCACCACCTCCTCCACCATCACCTCAACCTCCTCCACCACCACCACAACCTCCACCACCAACTCCACCTCCACCACCTCCACCTCCACCACCTCCACCTCCACCACCTCCACCACCACCACCACCTCCACCACCACCTCCACCACCTCCACCACCACCACCTCCACCACCTCCACCTCCACCACCTCCACCACCACCTCCACCTCCACCACCTCCACCTCCACCACCTCCACCACCACCACCTCCACCTCCACCACCACCACCTCCACCTCCACCACCTCCACCACCACCTCCACCTCCTCCACCACCACCTCCACCACCTCCACGAAACAACTACCACCACCACCTCCACCACCTCCACCTCCACCACCTCCACCACCACCACCTCCACCACCTCCACCACCTCCACCTCCTCCACCACCACCTCCTCCACCACCACCTCCACCTACACGAAACAACTACCACCACCACCTCCACCACCGCCACCTCCATTACCACCACAGACTCTCCACCAGACAGACAGCACCAGACCTATCTGAGAACTTGGGGGGAGATAGTAGGGCACTGGGAAGGGATTGGAACCGGGGGGGTTGGGGTATTTTTAATTAATCGCGGTTCCAGAAACTAACCGATTATATTTTAGGAATCATTTTCCAAACAGAATATAAATACACATTTCACAGTGAGCACCAGGAATGAACGATTAGCAGGATTGTTTGGGGTGGAACGGGATGTTTCCTCAGGCCAGGGTGGAACATAAGGTCCTAAATAATAACGGTATTAGCTTGTATTGATTCCTCTCTCTGAGAATTAGACTGAGGGTGAGGGTTCTCTCTCTCCCCCTCCTTCCTTCCTTCTCTCTCCCTCTCCCCCTCCATCCTTCCTTCTCTCTCTCTCTTTCTTTCTCCTCTCTCCTCCCCCTCCTCTTTCTCTCTAATTATTTCTCCTATAAGCCAGGCTTCCTACAGAGCAAATAGCAGAGTCACTGGGTGAAAATTATGTAAATATTATTAAAGTGACTCGGGCGGGAAAATTCATTTGCGCCGGCGTGCCGAGGCCCCCTGTCTGTCTGTCTGTCCTTGCGGATTCTTTTCAATTTATTTGCAAATAAAGGTGCGAGCCTGATCGCGAGGGATGAAGGAAATTTAGCCTGCCAGTAAACAGTGCTTCCTCAGTACACACACTCCTCTATATACCTACACACCAGCCTGAATTAATGCTTTTAATAATTGGGATTTCACTTCCTGGGGAATTGGTGGCGTTTACACTTGACGAGCTAACGGGATAACACCATATATACCTCCTTCTGCTCTCTTCTATACCTCTCTCTCTCCCCCTTTCTCTCCTCTCCTCTACAATATATTCTATACCTCTCTCTCTCCCCTCTCCTCCCTCTCTCCCTCCCTCTCTCCTCCTCTCTCCCCTCTCCCTTTCTCCTCTACAATATATTCTGCCTCGCTCTCTCCCTTCTCTCTCTCCCTCTCTCCCCCCTCTCCCCTTCTCTCTTCCTCCACAATATCTTCTATACCTCTCTCTCTCCACTCTCCTCCCTCTCTCCCCCGTTCCCTTCTCTCTCTCCCCCTCTCTCCCCTCCCCTCCACAATATCTTCAATACCTCCCTCTCTCCCCCCTCTCTCTCCCTCTCTCCCCCGCTCTACCCTCTCCTTTTCTTCTCTACAACATTTTCTGCCTCTCACTCTCCCTTCTCTCTCTCCCCCCTCTCCCCTCCATAATATCTTCTATACCTCTCTCTCTACACTCTCCTCCCTCTCTCCCCCTCTACCCTTCTCTCTCCCCTCCACAATATCTTCTATATCTCTCTCTCCACTCTCCCCCCTCTCTCCCCCTCTCTCCCCTCTCCCTTCTCTCTCTCCCCCTCTCTCTCCCCTATCCCTTTCTCCTCTACAATATCTTCTATACCTCTCTCTCTCCCCACTCTCCCCCATCTCCCCCTCTCCCCCCTCTCTCTCCCCTCTCCCTTTCTCCTCTACAATATATTAAATGTCTCTCTCCCCCTCTCTCCTCCTCTCCCCCATCTCCCCTTCGCTCTCCCCTCTACAATATCTTCTATACCAATATCTCTCTCTCCCTTTCCCCCTTCCTCTCCTCCCCCTTTCTCCTCTACAATATATTCTATACCTCCACCTCCCCTCCCTCCTCTACAATATCTTCTATACCTTTCTCTCTCTCCTCCCTCTCTCCTTCCTCTCTCCTCCCTTCTCTCCTCCCTTCTCTCCTCCCTCTCTCCTTCCTCTCTCCTCCCTTCTCTCCTCCCTTCTCTCCTCCCTCTCTCCTACCTCTCTCCTCCCTTCTCTCCTCCCTTCTCTCCTCCCTTCTCTCCTCCCTTCTCTCCTCCCTTCTCTCCTCCCTTCTCTCCTCCCTTCTCTCCTCCCTCTCTCCTACCTCTCTCCTCCCTTCTCTCCTCCCTCTCTCCTCCCTCTCTCCTACTCCCTGACTTCACGTCAGGTTCCAACTTCTGCACATATTTATTTTCTCTCTGTCTTTCTCTCTCCTCTCGAGGGACCCGTGAGGCCCCATTAGAACAAATGGTGAGGGAAGGAAGCCCGCGTGGCGTGGCGTTTGTAAAGAGGCGCACGCCGCCGTGCCGCTGCCTGTCCTATTATGTGCGCGACACATGATCAATAGCGGGATAGCGCCACGACATCAATATAAGTGACAGAACAATGAGGGATATCATCGGACATCTATCTTAATATAGCCGCCTACAAGGGGCTGGAAGCCCAGCCGGGGAGGCAGAGATGGAGGGACAAGGGAGGGAGGGATGGGGGAGGGAGGGAGGGGAGAAGGGGAGGGGATGGATCACATGAAAATTCCGCCCCACGAATCCCCATCTCCCTCCTCATCTCCTTCTGTGTAATATGCGCAGACACACACATACACACAGAACCCCTCTCTCTCTCTATCTCTCTCTCTCTCTCTTTCTCTGCAGCTGCCTGGGCTATTATTTTCCAATTTCAATTTGACACCCCTGCCTTTCATGCTAATTCTATTATTGTAGGGAGTTTATGTGATTTCATATCACTAGACATCGCTCATGTATAATAACCCTTTGGGCTAGAAAGAAAAAACCCCGGAAACCTGCGGTAGCCGGTGGGAAAATAATTACTTTCATATCAAAACTCAGCAGGAGGGGCGAGTAGGCGCGGGGACGCGCAGGGTCCTATAGCCCCCGGCCCATAACCTCATTTCAACGGGGGCCTTTCAAATGAATACATTTGTTAAAGCAATAAACACAAACAGCCAGTCGGACTTTACTAGAGAGAGAAGGGAGATGTATCCGCTATATAAAACCCACAGCAACAATAACCAAGCTGTAGCCTACTGGTCAGGCCAACACCAGGTCTAGTCTGATATAATCCACCACAATAATAACCAAGCTGTAGCCTACTGGTCAGGCCAACACCAGGTCTAGTCTGATATATTCCACCACAATAATAACCAAGCTGTAGCCTACCACCACCGGTCAGGCCAACACCAGGTCTAGTCTGATATAATCCACCACAATAATAACCAAGCTGTAGCCTTCCGCCAACGGTCAGGCCAACACCAGGTCTAGTCTGATATAATCCACCACAACAATAACCAAGCTGTAGCCTACCGGTCAGGCCAACACCAGGTCTAGTCTGATATAATCCACCACAACAATAACCAAGCTGTAGCCTACTGGTCAGGCCAACACCAAGTCTAGTCTGATATAATCCACCACAACAATAACCAAGCTGTAGCCTACTGGTCAGGCCAACACCAGGTCTAGTCTGATATAATCCACCACAACAATAACCAAGCTGTAGCCTACCGCCACCGGTCAGGCCAACACCAGGTCTAGTCTGATATAATCCACCACAATATTAACCAAGCTGTAGCCTACCGGTCAGGCCAACACCAAGTCTAGTCTGATGTAATCCACTACAATAATAACCAAGCTGTAGCCTACCGGTCAGGCCAACACCAGGTCTAGTCTGATATAATCCACCACAACAATAACCAAGCTGTAGCCCACCGGTCAGGCCAACACCAGGTCTAGTCTGATATAATCCACCACAATATTAACCAAGCTGTAGCCTACCGGTCAGGCCAACACCAAGTCTAGTCTGATATAATCCACCACAACAATAACCAAGCTGTAGCCTACTGGTCAGGCCAACACCAGGTCTAGTCTGATATAATCCACCACAATAATAACCAAGCTGTAGCCTACCGGTCAGGCCAACACCAGGTCTAGTCTGATATAATCCACCACAATATTAACCAAGCTGTAGCCTACTGGTCAGGCCAACACCAGGTCTAGTCTGATATAATCCACCACAATAATAACCAAGCTGTAGCCTACTGGTCAGGCCAACACCAGGTCTAGTCTGATATAATCCACCACAACAATAACCAAGCTGTAGCCTACTGGTCAGGCCAACACCAGGTCTAGTCTGATATAATCCACCACAACAATAACCAAGCTGTAGCCTACTGGTCAGGCCAACACCAGGTCTAGTCTGATATATTCCACCACAATAATAACCAAGCTGTAGCCTACCACCACCGGTCAGGCCAACACCAGGTCTAGTCTGATATAATCCACCACAATAATAACCAAGCTGTAGCCTACTGGTCAGGCCAACACCAGGTCTAGTCTGATATAATCCACCACAACAATAACCAAGCTGTAGCCTACCGCCACCGGTCAGGCCAACACCAGGTCTAGTCTGATATAATCCACCACAATATTAACCAAGCTGTAGCCTACCGGTCAGGCCAACACCAAGTCTAGTCTGATGTAATCCACTACAATAATACCCAAGCTGTAGCCTACCGGTCAGGCCAACACCAGGTCTAGTCTGATATAATCCACCACAACAATAACCAAGCTGTAGCCTACCGGTCAGGCCAACACCAAGTCTAGTCTGATATAATCCACTACAATAATAACCAAGCTGTAGCCTACCGGTCAGGCCAACACCAGGTCTAGTCTGATATAATCCACCACAATATTAACCAAGCTGTAGCCTACCGGTCAGGCCAACACCAAGTCTAGTCTGATATAATCCACCACAACAATAACCAAGCTGTAGCCCACCGGTCAGGCCAACACCAGGTCTAGTCTGATATAATCCACCACAATATTAACCAAGCTGTAGCCTACCGGTCAGGCCAACACCAAGTCTAGTCTGATATAATCCACCACAACAATAACCAAGCTGTAGCCTACTGGTCAGGCCAACACCAGGTCTAGTCTGATATAATCCACCACAATAATAACCAAGCTGTAGCCTACCGGTCAGGCCAACACCAGGTCTAGTCTGATATAATCCACCACAATATTAACCAAGCTGTAGCCTACTGGTCAGGCCAACACCAGGTCTAGTCTGATATAATCCACCACAATAATAACCAAGCTGTAGCCTACTGGTCAGGCCAACACCAGGTCTAGTCTGATATAATCCACCACAATAATAACCAAGCTGTAGCCTACTGGTCAGGCCAACACCAGGTCTAGTCTGATATATTCCACCACAATAATAACCAAGCTGTAGCCTACCACCACCGGTCAGGCCAACACCAGGTCTAGTCTGATATAATCCACCACAATAATAACCAAGCTGTAGCCTTCCGCCAACGGTCAGGCCAACACCAAGTCTAGTCTGATATAATCCACCACAACAATAACCAAGCTGTAGCCTACTGGTCAGGCCAACACCAGGTCTAGTCTGATATAATCCACCACAACAATAACCAAGCTGTAGCCTACCGCCACCGGTCAGGCCAACACCAGGTCTAGTCTGATATAATCCACCACAATATTAACCAAGCTGTAGCCTACCGGTCAGGCCAACACCAAGTCTAGTCTGATATAATCCACCACAACAATAACCAAGCTGTAGCCTACTGGTCAGGCCAACACCAGGTCTAGTCTGATATAATCCACCACAACAATAACCAAGCTGTAGCCTACCGCCACCGGTCAGGCCAACACCAGGTCTAGTCTGATATAATCCACCACAATATTAACCAAGCTGTAGCCTACCGGTCAGGCCAACACCAAGTCTAGTCTGATGTAATCCACTACAATAATAACCAAGCTGTAGCCTACCGGTCAGGCCAACACCAGGTCTAGTCTGATATAATCCACCACAACAATAACCAAGCTGTAGCCCACCGGTCAGGCCAACACCAGGTCTAGTCTGATATAATCCACCACAATATTAACCAAGCTGTAGCCTACCGGTCAGGCCAACACCAAGTCTAGTCTGATATAATCCACCACAACAATAACCAAGCTGTAGCCTACTGGTCAGGCCAACACCAGGTCTAGTCTGATATAATCCACCACAATAATAACCAAGCTGTAGCCTACCGGTCAGGCCAACACCAGGTCTAGTCTGATATAATCCACCACAATATTAACCAAGCTGTAGCCTACTGGTCAGGCCAACACCAGGTCTAGTCTGATATAATCCACCACAATAATAACCAAGCTGTAGCCTACTGGTCAGGCCAACACCAGGTCTAGTCTGATATAATCCACCACAATATTAACCAAGCTGTAGCCTACCGGTCAGGCCAACACCAGGTCTAGTCTGATATAATCCACCACAATAATAACCAAGCTGTAGCCTACCGGTCAGGCCAACACCAGGTCTAGTCTGATATAATCCACCACAATAATAACCAAGCTGTAGCCTACTGGTCAGGCCAACACCAGGTCTAGTCTGATATAATCCACCACAACAATAACCAAGCTGTAGCCTACCGGTCAGGCCAACACCAGGTCTAGTCTGATATAATCCACCACAATAATAACCAAGCTGTAGCCTACTGGTCAGGCCAACACCAGGTCTAGTCTGATATAATCCACCACAACAATAACCAAGCTGTAGCCTACTGGTCAGGCCAACACCAGGTCTAGTCTGATATAATCCACCACAACAATAACCAAGCTGTAGCCTACTGGTCAGGCCAACACCAGGTCTAGTCTGATATAATCCACCACAATATTAACCAAGCTGTAGCCTACTGGTCAGGCCAACACCAAGTCTAGTCTGATATAATCCACCACAATAATAACCAAGCTGTAGCCTACTGGTCAGGCCAACACCAGGTCTAGTCTGATATAATCCACCACAACAATAACCAAGCTGTAGCCTACCACCACCGGTCAGGCCAACACCAGGTCTAGTCTGATATAATCCACCACAACAATAACCAAGCTGTAGCCTACCGGTCAGGCCAACACCAGGTCTAGTCTGATATAATCCACCACAATAATAACCAAGCTGTAGCCTACCGGTCAGGCCAACACCAGGTCTAGTCTGATATAATCCACCACAACAATAACCAAGCTGTAGCCTACTGGTCAGGCCAACACCAGGTCTAGTCTGATATAATCCACCACAACAATAACCAAGCTGTAGCCTACTGGTCAGGCCAACACCAGGTCTAGTCTGATATAATCCACCACAACAATAACCAAGCTGTAGCCTACCGGTCAGGCCAACACCAAGTCTAGTCTGATATAATCCACCACAATATTAACCAAGCTGTAGCCTACCGGTCAGGCCAACACCAGGTCTAGTCTGATATAATCCACCACAATAATAAAGGCTAAAACATTGTTCAATGGTCCTCCAAACAACACTGATTTCATTTAAACAATAACTTTATTTATCAAAAATGTTTACATATATAAATAATTTTTTTTTTGTATACTTTCTCAAAAGAAAATAATGTACAATGTTTTTGAGGATTTTTGTTGCTTTTCTGTGTTGAGATGTTTTGTCTTTTTTCTCCTTTTGAAATAAACATGTATATAACTTCAGTCTGGGAAGTAGTGGACAGTCTAACATGTATATAACTTCAGTCTGGGAAGTAGTGGACAGTCTAACATGTATATAACTTCAGTCTGGGAAGTAGTGGACAGTCTAACATGTATATAACTTCAGTCTGGGAAGTAGTGGACAGTCTAACATGTATATAACTTCAGTCTGGGAAGTAGTGGACAGTCTAACATGTATATAACTTCAGTCTGGGAAGTAGTGGACAGTCTAACATGTATATAACTTCAGTCTGGGAAGTAGTGGACAGTCTAACATGTTATAACTTCAGTCTGGGAAGTAGTGGACAGTCTAACATGTATATAACTTCAGTCTGGGAAGTAGTGGACAGTCTAACATGTATATAACTTCAGTCTGGGAAGTAGTGGACAGTCTAACATGTAAATAACTTCAGTCTGAGAAGTAGTGGACAGTCTAACATGTATATAACTTCAGTCTGGGAAGTAGTGGACAGTCTAACATGTATATAACTTCAGTCTGGGAAGTAGTGGACAGTCTAACATGTATATAACTTCAGTCTGGGAAGTAGTGGACAGTCTAACATGTATATAACTTCAGTCTGGGAAGTAGTGGACAGTCTAACATGTATATAACTTCAGTCTGGGAAGTAGTGGACAGTCTAACATGTAAATAACTTCAGTCTGAGAAGTAGTGGACAGTCTAACATGTATATAACTTCAGTCTGGGAAGTAGTGGACAGTCTAACATGTATATAACTTCAGTCTGGGAAGTAGTGGACAGTCTAACATGTATATAACTTCAGTCTGGGAAGTAGTGGACAGTCTAACATGTATATAACTTCAGTCTGGGAAGTAGTGGACAGTCTAACATGTATATAACTTCAGTCTGGGAAGTAGTGGACAGTCTAACATGTATATAACTTCAGTCTGGGAAGTAGTGGACAGTCTAACATGTATATAACTTCAGTCTGGGAAGTAGTGGACAGTCTAACATGTATATAACTTCAGTCTGGGAAGTAGTGGACAGTCTAACATGTATATAACTTCAGTCTGGGAAGTAGTGGACAGTCTAACATGTATATAACTTCAGTCTGGGAAGTAGTGGACAGTCTAACATGTATATAACTTCAGTCTGGGAAGTAGTGGACAGTCTAACATGTATATAACTTCAGTCTGGGAAGTAGTGGACAGTCTAACATGTATATAACTTCAGTCTGGGAAGTAGTGGACAGTCTAACATGTATATAACTTCAGTCTGGGAAGTAGTGGACAGTCTAACATGTATATAACTTCAGTCTGGGAAGTAGTGGACAGTCTAACATGTATATAACTTCAGTCTGAGAAGTAGTGGACAGTCTAACATGTATATAACTTCAGTCTGGGAAGTAGTGGACAGTCTAACATGTATATAACTTCAGTCTGGGAAGTAGTGGACAGTCTAACATGTATATAACTTCAGTCTGGGAAGTAGTGGACAGTCTAACATGTATATAACTTCAGTCTGAGAAGTAGTGGACAGTCTAACATGTGTATAACTTCAGTCTGGGAAGTAGTGGACAGTCTAACATGTATATAACTTCAGTCTGGGAAGTAGTGGACAGTCTAACATGTATATAACTTCAGTCTGGGAAGTAGTGGACAGTCTAACATGTATATAACTTCAGTCTGGGAAGTAGTGGACAGTCTAACATGTATATAACTTCAGTCTGGGAAGTAGTGGACAGTCTAACATGTAAATAACTTCAGTCTGGGAAGTAGTGGACAGTCTAACATGTATATAACTTCAGTCTGGGAAGTAGTGGACAGTCTAACATGTATATAACTTCAGTCTGGGAAGTAGTGGACAGTCTAACATGTAAATAACTTCAGTCTGGGAAGTAGTGGACAGTCTAACATGTATATAACTTCAGTCTGGGAAGTAGTGGACAGTCTAACATGTATATAACTTCAGTCTGGGAAGTATTGGACAGTCTAACATGTATATAACTTCAGTCTGGGAAGTAGTGGACAGTCTAACATGTATATAACTTCAGTCTGGGAAGTAGTGGACAGTCTAACATGTAAATAACTTCAGTCTGGGAAGTAGTGGACAGTCTAACATGTATATAACTTCAGTCTGGGAAGTAGTGGACAGTCTAACATGTATATAACTTCAGTCTGAGAAGTAGTGGACAGTCTAACATGTATATAACTTCAGTCTGGGAAGTAGTGGACAGTCTAACATGTATATAACTTCAGTCTGGGAAGTAGTGGACAGTCTAACATGTAAATAACTTCAGTCTGGGAAGTAGTGGACAGTCTAACATGTATATAACTTCAGTCTGGGAAGTAGTGGACAGTCTAACATGTATATAACTTCAGACTGAGAAGTAGTGGACAGTCTAACATGTATATAACTTCAGTCTGGGAAGTAGTGGACAGTCTAACATGTATATAACTTCAGTCTGGGAAGTAGTGGACAGTCTAACATGTAAATAACTTCAGTCTGGGAAGTAGTGGACAGTCTAACATGTATATAACTTCAGTCTGGGAAGTAGTGGACAGTCTAACATGTATATAACTTCAGTCTGAGAAGTAGTGGACAGTCTAACATGTATATAACTTCAGTCTGGGAAGTAGTGGACAGTCTAACATGTATATAACTTCAGTCTGGGAAGTAGTGGACAGTCTAACATGTATATAACTTCAGTCTGGGAAGTAGTGGACAGTCTAACATGTATATAACTTCAGTCTGGGAAGTAGTGGACAGTCTAACATGTATATAACTTCAGTCTGGGAAGTAGTGGACAGTCTAACATGTATATAACTTCAGTCTGGGAAGTAGTGGACAGTCTAACATGTATATAACTTCAGTCTGGGAAGTAGTGGACAGTCTAACATGTATATAACTTCAGTCTGGGAAGTAGTGGACAGTCTAACATGTAAATAACTTCAGTCTGGGAAGTAGTGGACAGTCTAACATGTATATAACTTCAGTCTGGGAAGTAGTGGACAGTCTAACATGTATATAACTTCAGTCTGGGAAGTAGTGGACAGTCTAACATGTATATAACTTCAGTCTGGGAAGTAGTGGACAGTCTAACATGTATATAACTTCAGTCTGGGAAGTAGTGGACAGTCTAACATGTAAATAACTTCAGTCTGGGAAGTAGTGGACAGTCTAACATGTAAATAACTTCAGTCTGGGAAGTAGTGGACAGTCTAACATGTATATAACTTCAGTCTGAGAAGTAGTGGACAGTCTAACATGTATATAACTTCAGTCTGGGAAGTAGTGGATGTGAATCAGAGAATCTGTTCTAGAAATAGAACAATAGAGTAGATCTGTCTGCTGTGGTTTTAAAGGTGTCGTGTAGCTTTGGGAATGTTTAGATCTAGTCTGTGGCTGAGCAGGGTTGGTTGGCCTATTTTTTTAAGTCTCTGTTTATATAATGCTCCAGCACCAGCGTTAGTCCATGTCGACTTCGTCTCCATCTGTCCCGGGCTCCTCGTGCTCCGCCCGACTCTCTGGCTTGACGCCAGAACACAGCGAGGGATCCGGTGACGAGTCCTCTCTCGTGCCCTCTCCAGTGGGCTCGCTCTGGCAGTCGTTAACGTCCGTTACTCGTGACAAACCCGGTTGGTCGTCACCCTCGCGGCTAGCGTCACTACCCGTGCTGGACTGAGTTGAACTGGTTCTCGTTAAGGTCGTCTGAACTGAAACAGAGCTCTGGGGCGGCGGGGAAACGGAATCTGGACCGGGTTTGTTGTAACTTCCCTGCTGTGCTTCGCTCCCGTCCACACAGTTACTAACATGATGGTGGTGGTGGTTAAGGGGTTTGTTGAGGCCCAAATCAGCCAGATGATGAGAGTTGGTATAACCTGTAGACTCACTAGTCACACATCTCTGTCCCGGGTTAGGCCCGCTGCTGTTGTTGCTGTTGTCCTGGCACAGCCCGGTTTTCAGGGCCGTCTGCGGGACAATGAAGCCCAGTGGCTGATGGGTAATGGGGTACAACAGGAAGTGACCTTTCCCTATCAGCGGCCTCTGATTGGACAGCGAGCTGAAGTCCAGCTGTGTTTTCCGGCGAGGTGTGGCGTCAGAGAGAAGGCTCTCCACGCTGAACGGGTTCAGTTTCTGGAGGCCTGAGGACCTGGAGCCGCCAAGTCCAGGACCATACGTGCTGCCCGGGGACACCTGCTCCTGGACCCCAGGTCCCGGTCCTATCTCCCCTGCGGTTCTTTGGTTGTTGTGGTGGTGGTGGTGGTCGTGGTGCTGGTTCTGGAGGAGACCAAACCGGGGACGTGTTTGGGTTTGTTCACAGCTGGCTGGTTCCGTTTGGTGGTGGTGGTGTCGTCCTCCCGGTTCTGAATGAAGACTCCCGTTACAGCTGGCTGGTTCCGTTTGGTGGTGGTGGTGTCGTCCTCCCGGTTCTGAATGAAGACTCCCGTTACAGTTGGATGAAGGCTGCTGCTCGTTGTCGGTGATCTGTGACACACCGCTGTCGCTGTCTGACCCGCCGGGGGTGTGGAAGAGGTCACCGGAGAGTAACTTGTTTTGAGACTTCAGCAGTTTACGCTCCTGTTTCCGTTTCTTCTTCTCTGCGCGCTCCAGCTCCCGACGCGCGATCTCCTCCGCGTCCATGGGTTCTCCGCTGCACGTGGTCGGGTGGGAGTTGTGCGCTGGCCGCCCCGGGCCTTTCTTAGTGTTCTCTTTTTTCCTCCATTTAGCACGCCGGTTTTGGAACCAAACCTATACGCACACACACACACACACACACACACACACACACACACACACACACACACACACACACACACACACACAGACACAGACACACACACACACCCACACACACAGGGAGCCAAGAATGGGGAAATTGGTTTTGTTAATTTTCTATGCATCTTGTTAGGGTGAATCTCTCTCTCTCTGTCTCTCTCTCCTTTTCTCTCCAAAGTCATGTAAAACAAGGCCACAGATTGAATAGTGAAATGAATTATGGCTCAACATGTTCCACATACAAGCTACAATAAAATATTTGTTATAATAAAATGTATTCATTGTATTGTATTAGATAAAATTATGAATAAACTGATATAAAATGTACATCAACCAATAATATTATTTATATAATCGTGGCAAAAAAAAACAGCTTTAAATCCAAATGAACCAAGACCACATCATCCTGACATATTGATTGTTATTATTATTGTTCGCTAAATGACAGACCAGAGGTGCAGTTTGTAGTATTTATAAATCCAACCGGATCATAACTAATTAACAGACTAGTCCGTGTTGAAAAACACTGAGACCCCAAGGAAAACAAATATAAGTTAAGGCCCCCCCCCCCCCTCTCTCGCTCGTCTTCTCTCCCTCCATCTCTCACCTAATTACGATTAAAACGCAGCTGAAGCCCTAACACAAACATACAATGCGGCCAAGATATCCAATAACAGACGCGAGTCACCAAATAGGCCTAGTCTATATTACTCACCGACACACACATCACAACTTCTCCTATCCACAGATGCGCCTTTCTAATTGTCAATCGAGAGTCAGTGTGATCGCTAATTCTCCCAATTACGTTTAATTCTACCGTAGATAATTCGGCCTATCCCTCTCAATTCATCCTGCCTCCCCCCTCCCTCTACCACCGCTACGAGAGCAGCTTTCCACCGCAGTGTGCCAGGGGGACTCGCCGCCTGTGAGCCCACACCGTCCGGCCTCACAGCACACACAGACCCGCATGTTCGGCGCTGATAACGCAGGGAGTTAGCGTTGAGATTGAGAAGTGGGCTGCGTGTTTGTCACATAATGTGGCGCGTCGACGGAAACAGCATGACAAAAGCCCGTGTTTCTTATGAATGTGTAATGTTGGGGTATATCTCCGCGTGCAAGAACCTGCTGCCGATAAAGAAGCTCTAAGCAGCTTGAAGGAATAATAATCTGTGGTTTAAAGGAGGCGAAATCCCCAGACAAGATACACACACACACACACACACACACACACACACACACCAGAGAGCCATGCTCGTTTAGTTTTACAAGGAAACACAACGACTAAAAACACCAAGCCAACAGCATTCCTGTCTGTCTACATTTCCACGAAGTTATACCTCAATTAGTAAACACATCAACTACGCGCACCGCCATTAAGCAAACCAACACATCTGAGCCTGGTGGGCAAATCAACATGATGACGTTGAAAAGACTGTTTTTGACTTTTGCTTTGATATTGTGGAGGATGTGTCGTTTTTAAATCGGCCTAAAAAATGTTGTTAAATACATAGAGAGTGAGTGCGTTTTGTGCAGCCTATAGATTTAGCCTATAGGAGTAGTAGGCTAAGTTATCGCTGGTCTACCGCATTATTCGGTCCCGGACAGCCATCTTAATAAAGCCAGCTCATTATGGTATTAAAGGGATCGGATTCTCCTTATATCTGACGAGCTAAAATGTTGACTTAAACTCCACACAGCCGGAGAGGTTTAAAGGTGGTGTTTTTACAGCACTTCCGTAAACAGAGTCCTCTTGGTTATCCAGTAATGAAACAGCATGCTGGACAAATTACGGGTTACTATTTTATTTTCGGGAATATTTGTACTTGGTTAAAACTGTTTTATAGATGATTTATTAATGAACATTTAGTAAAAAAAAAGGAATTATTGGAATACTATATTAGGTTAAAAATCTAACTTGAAAACAATAAGACAAAACAATATTAATATGAATAATAATGCTTTTAATATGTATAATAATGTAGGCCTATTTAATCTTCTAATTATCTTTAACAGCATAACAGAAAATACAAATTGTCTTGATTTCAATATCAAAATAGAAATTGACATGAATTCATAGCCCACAAATGTAGCCTCTACAAATTCAAATAAACAAAGGAATAATATTTTTATTTTTTTACCAATTCACAATTTATTTTAACAATTCATATTTTTAAAATGTAAAAACGACCGTGATATATGAGATGTAATTATTATAATAATTATAATTATTATATATGTGTATATATGTGTGTGTTATGGTTGAGAGATCAAACCCTCTGCAGTGTTCTGGTTCATTCACTAAACGGAACTGTGTCTTTATGACCTCATAGATCAATGCTGTATGTTAATGCATAATTCAACAGGTCCTTTATTGATGGGCCTATAATTGACAAGTAGCTGTCTCACTAATATCTCACTATGGGGATTATTGATTAA
Organism: Salvelinus fontinalis; assembly: GCF_029448725.1. NCBI lineage: Eukaryota > Metazoa > Chordata > Actinopteri > Salmoniformes > Salmonidae > Salvelinus > Salvelinus fontinalis. The sequence continues at coordinate 29,840,036 of NC_074704.1, read as the reverse complement.
ACTGAACACACACACACACACACACAGCTATAGAGACCTGGTTATTACACACTTCAAACCAAACTGAAAAATTACTCCAATAATCCAATGAATATTTTTGTTCTCGCGCATAAAATACACATTCGAGGAATATTCGTCAATAATGTAGTATTACTTTTCAACAACAAAACATGGTACTGATAATAAAGTGCAAGTAGAAATATATTTTAATTAAATGTGTTAATATTTTTGGGGGGGTTTGTTTGTTTACCTGGACCCGGGACTCTACTAGGTCCAGCCGCAGCGCGAGCGCCTCCCGCATGAAGATATCCGGGTAGTGGCTCTCGTTAAAAGCTTTCTCCAGCTCCTCCAACTGCCAACCGGTGAAATTCGTCCGCGTGCGTCTCCGTTTGCAACCGGGGCTATCCTTATCTGGGTCCCCCGAATCTACACAGCAACGGTCAGAGAGAGAGAGAGAGAGAAAGGTGGTAGTGTCAACTGACGACATGTGGGCTCGGTAAACAAGTCACCGACAACAACAACAACCATCTCTCAGCTACATCAGGACATCTCGAACTAAACGGTTCAGTCAATTGCTTGTTACACAAAGCATCGATTAGAGTTCAGAGGAATGCTGAATGTTTGTTTTGTTCCGTTTTCTCCTGCTTCGGTTGCTGAAATATTACAGGAAACTACAGTGAGTTGGGATATAAGACGCTTCCATTTCCATTTGAGGGAGTCTAGTTGGAGTGGTGAGTTATTTGTTCCGAAAATCAGAAACGCATTTCTTTTATATAACTTCATTATTTCTGAAAAACGCCATTTAAAAAAAAGGATAATTCATCAATGTAAACAGCGCAGTGTTTGGACTGCGTTTTGTTAGGAAATTAGCACTTGCCTCGCGTTGTTTTTTTCTCATTCAATACTTGGTTGTAATTATGACATAATTCATCAAAAATCGATAATAATATTTGAGTTGAACATTACATTTCAGAGTTTATAAAATAGCCTTGCTATTTTGAAAAATCGAAATAAACCGAGTTGCTTTTAAAAGCCCAACTAAAGAACGGTTCTATGCAAAGCTTCACCATTAACAAGATGTCATATTTCCATGGAAACTAAAATCACTCTACGGCCAATAATATCAAACCAATATTTCCAGATGTGTATCACTCCTTTCTGTCTCTTTCCATCCCTTCCTCCGTCCATCCCTCCAACCTACCTGAGAGTTTGTACTGATTATCTCCGTTAATCCCGCAGCCAGAGGAGAGTAGAGGACCGGAGCCGTGTACCACCGAGGCCGAGCACGACCCGTTCAGTAATCCGTCTATGGAGAAGGGTACGGTGGCCGCGGACTGTAGCTGGTGACCGGCGAGCTCGTAGATGTGGTGGTGTCCCAGGTGGTAGGGGAAGCCAACACCGACCATTCCGCCCAGAGAGCCTCCGAACTGGGCGTGGGGGTGCTCGAGTATCCGGCTGTCCATACTACTGGCCCGGGCGGTGGAGGGGCCGAAGTGAGGCGTCTGACCGAGGGAGTGTGGGTGAACATGCAGAGCGAGGGGAAGGAGAGGGGGATGAAGCGAGAGAGAGAGAGAGGAGGAGGGAGGACAGAGAGAGAGAGAGACAGACAGACACCGACGGAGCGCAGCTGTACTATAAAACAGGAACAGACATAGACAGTGAGTTTTTACTCCTTTACTACCAGACATCACCCCCCCCCTCCTCCTTCCTGTCATCTTCCCTCTCCTGCCCCCCCTAATTAGGCCTTCCGCGGCTCGGGGAGTTTTGGACCAATAAGAAACGCTAATGGGTCGGTAACGTCACAGGCGTGGTTATGGCTCGTGTGTGAGAGGGAGAGATGGAGGAAAAAACGTTTTTCCATATCGATTACTAATTACACCTGACATCGGCCTCCACAAACAATATCAGCCCTGTCACAACATGGACATGGGGAGGCTGGGGGGGGGGGGGGGGTATCCATTATAAAAGGCTATCCATTATAAAACAGATGGAAAATGATGTTTTTCTTTTTCTACCTCCCACACATCTCTCATGTGTTCTTCAACAAACACATCTAAAACAGGAAGGTTCACCAGCATCCTGGTGGTGGTGTGATTTTGTGAAAGGAAACGCGTTCAGTCTCTCTCTCTCTATCTCCACTACCCCCTCCTCTCGCCACTGCCTCTCCCTCAATTACATTTTCTCTCCCTCCTTCCCTCTCTCCTGCCCCTGTCTCTCTCCCTCTCCCTCCTTCCCTCTCTCCTGCCCCTGTCTCTCTCCCTCTCCCTCCTCCCCTCTCTCCTGCCCCTGTCTCTCTCCCTCTCCCTCCTTCCCTCTCTCCTGCCCCTGTCTCTCTCCCTCTCCCTCCTTCCCTCTCTCCTGCCCCTGTCTCTCTCCCTCTCCCTCCTTCCCTCTGTCTCACCCAGTGAAAGTGATGTTTTCCGATTACATCCTTGCTGAGCACCAAGGAGCTTCATCATCCACCCTTTCCCCGGCTGTCACGTCAGCGTTTAAAACTACAACCGGCTGTCACGTTGCGTTTAAAACTACAACCGGCTGTCACGTCAGCGTTTAAAACTACAACCCTCTCCCTCTCCCTCTCTCTCACTTCCTCTCTCTCTCTCTCTCTCTCTCTCTCTCTCTCTCTCTCCCCTCTCTCTCTCTCCCTCTTTCCTTCTCTCTCTCTCTATCCCTCTTTCCCTCTCTCTCTCTCTATCCCTCTTTCTCTCTCTCCCTCTCTCTCCCTCTTTCCCTCTCTCTCTCTCCCGGTCTCCCCCTACACTCCAGCACCCCGCCACTTAACACACTCTCGCGCGCACGCACACACTCACGCACACACTCACGCACACACGGGTGGACCCACACACCGACGCACACGCACCATTACTGTTTTTAAAGGTGATTAGTTGGTTGGTGTACCATAACATTCCGCGTCCTTGTGTTGATTTTTCACCCGGACACTGGCGCGCAGCAGCAGAACAGACTATAACAGAATCACAGGGCGTTGAGCAGCTAGTAGCCAGCTGTAGGATAGAAGGTTTGAAGCGGGAAATTCAAAATACTAACTAAAAAGTTGCACTGATTTTCCATAGGCTGCGATCTTTGAATTGCCAGTATAATAATTCGTTCTGTTGTTAATAAAGTTCTAGAATAAAAAGAACATGGAGAGAATTGCGTTTTTCTGCGCGGTAGATTCTCCTCCAGAACCCGTTTCATCAAATAATGAAATCTAACATCTGCTCAGTAAAATAAGAGATATTTGTCCGGTAATATTTACATTAGATTTTACAGATAAATATAATATAGAATAGAATAGACTATAAAGGCAATATCATGAATGATTTACTCGTTAAAGGCTTTTGGTAACTTTTACGCATAACGTCCAGTGTATTTACACAATGTAGCCTAATAAGGAGAGAGAGAGAGAGAGAGATTATACATATAATGATAAACGTGTCGAAGGGGGACAGATTTGGCCCCAGGCGATAACGGCGATAACCGCTTCATTTTGTGTTAAATTTCTTGACAAAAAGCCACCCGTGCTCCTGAATACAGAATGGTAATCAGAGACAAACGCATAAGTGCCCCCCCCCTCCTCTCTCTCCCTCTCTCTCATAGGTGGAATTGCCACCGGGGATTGGGGACATGTCCCCCCAATATTCAGAACAGGTTGATTGGTCCCCCCCCCCAAATAATTTATTTAAAACAACATTTGTCTGGTGGCCCAAAATAGCATATGAATACGTCATAGGTAATGGCACATAGGTAATGGCACATAGGTAATGGCACATAGGTCATGGCACATAGGTCATGGCACATAGGTCATGGCACATAGGTAATGGCACATAGGTAATGGCACATAGGTCATGGCACATAGGTCATGGCACATAGGTCATGGCACATAGGTCATGGCACATAGGTCATGGCACATAGGTAATGGCACATAGGTAATGGCAACGTGTAGAATTGCAGGAAATGTGCTTCAACAGTCGACTTCAGGCAACAACAAAAAAAAACAGTCAAACTCCTTTTTCTTTCTCACTTTTCAAGCAGAAAAGGGGTGTGCCTTCGGTGGTTCATCAATGTGTCATTCTGTGTCACGCGCGTCACAAACGACATAGCTAGTTCGTTAGCTAAGCTAGCCACTGTAGCTACAGCCAGTAACTCCTCCAGTACGTGTTGAATTAATTTCAAGAGGATTTGTTTTTGGACGAAGCTGTAGAGATCGTTAAGAAAAGATACTTTTGTTACCAAATATCTTATTCGTTCATTTTTGTTTCGTTTTAAACATTAAATATCATGTTATGGTGGTTTATTGATCAGTTATACTGTTAAAAAGCTGTTATCTTTGAGTTTTTGCCAAAAAGTGGACATTTAAAGTAATATTTAATTTTAAAAAAACGGTAATTAAGTAGGTTAAAAAGCAGCTTTTCGGTCATTAAAAATAGTAATGCCAGCTGATGACATCATCCTCTATGAGGAAATAGTCGTAATTTTTGAAACAGTCTGTTTGAGATACAAGTGTGAGGTGAGTTTTTTTAAGAGTTTTTTTTTTCTCTCCAATATAATGCTTTGGCCACAAATACGGGTACAGGGTGAGCCAACAACATTATCTGGGAACGGGTTAACATCATTTTTACTTTTAAAAGTGAGATTTTCACTGGACAGTTACTTTAAAAACTGCTACATTTTCTCTCAGCCTCATGGCAAAATGTGTAGAGTAGCAGGAAATGTTAAAACTGCAACATTGTCTCTCTGCCACATGGAAAACTCTGTTGAAAAGCAGGAAGATGCTGTTTTCCTAAACAAATATCTTCCCCACCTTCCCCACCTTCCCCACCTTCCCCACCTTCCACCTTCCACTGATCCACTGATCCACTGATACTGAGTTCTCAAAATAACATTCCATTTACCCCCCTAAATACCCCTCTATATACCCTCTATATACTCTCTATATACCCTCCATATACCCCTCTATATACCCCTCTATATACCCTCTATATACCCCTCTATATACCCTCTATATACCCTCTATATAACCCTCTATATACCCCTCTATATACCCCTCTATGTACCCCTCTAAATAGCCCTCTATGTACCCCTCTATATACCCTCTATATACCCCTCTATATACCCCTCTATGTACCCCTCTATATACCCCTCTATGTACCCCTCTATATACCCCTCTATGTACCCCTCTATGTACCCCTCTATGTACCCCTCTATATACCCTCTAAATACCCCTCTATATACCCCTCTATATACCCCTCTATGTACCCCTCTATGTACCCCTCTATATACCCTCTATATACCCCTCTATGTACCCCTCTATATACCCTCTATATACCCTCTATGTACCCCTCTATATACCCTCTATATACCCCTCTATATATACCCCTATATACCCCTCTATATACCCCTCTATATACCCCTCTATATACCCTCTATATACCCCTCTAAATACCCCTCTATATACCCCTCTATATACCCCCCTATGTACCCCTCTATGTACCCCTCTATAGACCCTCTATATACCCCTCTATGTACCCCTCTATGTACCCCTCTATATACCCTCTATATACCCTCTATATACCCCTCTATGTACCCCTCTATATACCCCTCTATGTACCCCTCTATGTACCCCTCTATATACCCTCTATATACCCCTCTAAATACCCCTCTAAATACCCTCTATATACCCCTCTATATATCCATCTATATACCCCTCTATATACCCTCTATATACCCCTCTAAATACCCTCTATATACCCTCTATATACCCCTCTATGTACCCCTCTATGTACCCCTCTATGTACCCTCTATATACCCCTCTATGTACCCCTCTATATACCCTCTATATACCCCTCTAAATACCCCTCTATATACCCTCTATATACCCCTCCATATACCCTCTATATACCCTCTATATACCCTCTATATACCCCTCTAAATACCCCTCTATATACCCTCTATATACCCCCCTATATACCCCTCTATGTACCCCTCTATATACCCTCTATAAACGCCTCTAAATACCCCTCTATGTACCCTCTATATACCCTCTATATACCCCTCTAAATACCCCTCTATATACCCTCTATATACCCCTCTATATACCCCTCTATATACCCTCTATATACCCTCTATATACCCCTCTAAATATCCTCTATATACCCCTCTATATACCCCTCTATATACCCTCTATATACCCTCTATATACCCCTCTATATACCCTCTATATACCCTCCATATACCCCTCTAAATGCCCCTCTATATACCCTCTATATACCCCCCTATATACCCCTCTATATACCCCTCTATATACCCTCTATATACCCTCTATATACCCCTCTATATACCCTCTATATACCCTCTATATACCCCTCTAAATACCCCTCTATATACCCTCTATATACCCCCCTATATACCCCTCTATGTACCCCTCTATATACCCTCTATATATCCCTCTATATACCCTTCTATATCCCTCTATATACCCCTCTATATACCCTTTATATACCCCTCTATGTACCCCTCTATGTACCCCTCTATGTACCCTCTATAAACCCCTCTAAATACCCCTCTATATACCTTCTATATATCCCTCTATGTACCGCTCTATATACCCTCTATGAATCCCTCTAAATACCCCTCTATATACCCTCTATATACCCCTCTATGTACCCCTCTATATACCCTCTATATACCCCTCTAAATACCCTTCTATATACCCTCTATGTACCCTTTATATACCCCTCTATGTACCCCTCTATATACCCTCTATATACCCCTCTAAATACCCCTCTATATACCCTCTATATACCCTCTATATATCCCTCTATATACCCCTCTCTATAACCCCTCTATAAACCCCTCTAAATACCCCTCTATATACCCTCTATATACCCCTCTATGTACCCCTCTATATACCCTCTATATACCCCTCTATATATCCTCTATATACACCTCTACAAACCCTCTATATACCCCTCTAAATACCCCTCTATATACCCTCTATATACCCCTCTAAATACCCCTCTATATACCCTCTATATACCCCTCTAAATACCACTCTATATACCCTCTATATACACTCTATGTACCCCTCCATATACCCCTCTATATACCCCTCTATATATCCTCTATATACCCCTCTATATACCCCTCTATATACCCCTCTATATACCCTCTATATACCCCTCTATATACCCTCTATATACCCCTCTAAATACCCCTCTATATACCCTCCATATATCCCTCTATATACCCCTCTATATACCCCTCCATATATACCCCTTTATATACCCCTTTATATACCCTCTTGTACCCCTCCATATACCCCTCTATATACCCCTCTATATATCCCTTTATATACCTCTCTATATATCCTCTATATAACCCTCTATATATCCCTCTATATACCCCTTTATATACCCCTCTATATACCCTCTATATACCCCTCTATGTACCCCTCTATATATCCCTCTATATACCCCTCTATATACCCCTTTATATACCCCTCTATATAGCCTATTGTACCCCTCCATATACCCCTCTATATACCCTCTATATATCTCTTTATATACCTCTCTATATATCCTCTATATAATCCTCTATATATCCCTCTATATACCCCTTTATATACCCCTCTATGTACCCTCTATATACCCTCTATGAATCCCTCTAAATACCCCTCTATATACCCTCTATATACCCCTCTATGTACCCCTCTATATACCCTCTATATACCCCTCTAAATACCCTTCTATATACCCTCTATGTACCCTTTATATACCCCTCTATGTACCCCTCTATATACCCTCTATATACCCCTCTAAATACCCCTCTATATACCCTCTATATACCCTCTATATATCCCTCTATATACCCCTCTCTATAACCCCTCTATAAACCCCTCTAAATACCCCTCTATATACCCTCTATATACCCCTCTATGTACCCCTCTATATACCCTCTATATACCCCTCTATATATCCTCTATATACACCTCTACAAACCCTCTATATACCCCTCTAAATACCCCTCTATATACCCTCTATATACCCCTCTAAATACCCCTCTATATACCCTCTATATACCCCTCTAAATACCACTCTATATACCCTCTATATACACTCTATGTACCCCTCCATATACCCCTCTATATACCCCTCTATATATCCTCTATATACCCCTCTATATACCCCTCTATATACCCCTCTATATACCCTCTATATACCCCTCTATATACCCTCTATATACCCCTCTAAATACCCCTCTATATACCCTCCATATATCCCTCTATATACCCCTCTATATACCCCTCCATATATACCCCTTTATATACCCCTTTATATACCCTCTTGTACCCCTCCATATACCCCTCTATATACCCCTCTATATATCCCTTTATATACCTCTCTATATATCCTCTATATAACCCTCTATATATCCCTCTATATACCCCTTTATATACCCCTCTATATACCCTCTATATACCCCTCTATGTACCCCTCTATATATCCCTCTATATACCCCTCTATATACCCCTTTATATACCCCTCTATATAGCCTATTGTACCCCTCCATATACCCCTCTATATACCCTCTATATATCTCTTTATATACCTCTCTATATATCCTCTATATAATCCTCTATATATCCCTCTATATACCCCTTTATATACCCCTCTATGTACCCTCTATATACCCCTCTATGTACCCCTCTATATATCCCTCTATATATCCCTCTATATATCCCTCTATATATCCCTCTATATGCCCCTTTATATACCCCTCTATATACCCTCTATATACTCCTCTATATACCCCTCTATATACCCCTCTATATATCCCTCTATATATCCCTCTATATATCCCTTTATATACCCCTCTATATACCCTCTATATACCCCTCTATGTACCCCTCCATATACCCCTTTATATACCCCTCTATATACCCCTCCATATATAACCCTCAATATACCTTTCTATATACCCCTCCATATATCCCTCTTTATATCACTCTATGTACCCCTCTATATACCCCTCTATATACCCCTCTATATACCCCTCAATATGCCCCTCCATGCTGTGAAAAGTTTTCAAACCCCTTTATATACCCCTCTATATACCCCTCTATATATACCCCTCTATATACCCCTCTATATACCCTCTATATACTCCTCTATATATCCCTCTATATACCCCTCTATATACCCTCTATATATCCCTCTATATACCCCTCTATGTACCCCTCTATGTACCCTCTATATACCCCTCTATGTACCCCTCTATATACCCTCTATATACCCCTCTAAATACCCCTCTACATACCCTCTATATACCCCTCCATATACCCTCTATATACCCTCTATATACCCTCTATATACCCCTCTAAATACCCCTCTATATACCCTCTATATACCCCCCTATAAACCCTCTATGTACCCCTCTATATACCCTCTATAAACGCCTCTAAATACCCCTCTATGTACCCTCTATATACCCCTCTATATACCCCTCTATATACCCTCTATATACCCCTC
>NC_074704.1:29823009-29825509 GCF_029448725.1 Salvelinus fontinalis | reverse complement strand
ACAACAACTACTGTAACAACTAATGAACAATACTACTGTAACAACTAATTAACAACAACTACTGTAACAACAAACAACAACTACTGTAACAACTACTGTAACAACTAATTAACAACAACTACTGTAACAACTAACAAACAACAACTACTGTAACAACTAATGAACAACAACTACTGTAACAACTAATTCACAACAACTACTGTAACAACTAACAAACAACAACTACTGTAACAACTAATTAACAACAACTACTGTAACAACTAACAACAACTACTGTAACAACTGACTAACTACAACTACTGTAACAACTAATTAACAGCATCTACTGTAACAACTAATTAACAACAACTACTGTAACAACTACTGTAACAACTAACAAACAACAACTACTGTAACAACTAATTAACAACAACTACTGTAACAACTAACAACAACTACTGTAACAACTAATTAACAACAACTACTGTAACAACTAACAACAACTACTGTATCAGCTAACTAACAACAACTACTGTAACAACTAACAACAACTACCGTATCAGCTAACAAACAACAACTACTGTAACAACTAATTAACAACAACTACTGTAACAACTAACAACAACTACTGTATCAGCTAACAAACAACAACTACTGTAACAACTAATTAACAACAACTACTGTAACAACTAACAACAACTACTGTAACAACTAACAACAACTACTGTAACAACTAATTAACAACAACTACTGTAACAACTAACAACAACTACTGTATCAACTAACTAACAACAACTACTGTAACAACTAATTAACAACAACTACTGTAACAACTAACAACAACTACTGTAACAACCAACTAACAACAACTACTGTAACAGCTAACAACTAACAACTACTGTAACAACTAATTAACAACAACTACTACTGTAACAACTAATTAACAACAACTACTGTAACAACTAATTAACAACAACTACTGCAACAACTAATGAACAACAACTACTGTAACAACTAATGAACAACAACTACTGTAACAACTAATTAACAACAACTACTGTAACAGCTAACAACAACTACTGTAACAACTAATTAACAACAACTACTACTGTAACAACTAATTAACAACAACTACTGTAACAACTAATTAACAACAACTACTGCAACAACTAATGAACAACAACTACTGTAACAACTAATGAACAACAACTACTGTAACAACTAACTAACAACAACTACTGTAACAACTAACAACAACTACTGTAACAACTAATTAACAACATCTACTGTAACAACTAATGAACAACAACTACTGTAACAACTAATGAACAACAACTACTGTAACAACTAATGAACAATACTACTGTAACAACTAATTAACAACAACTACTGTAACAACAAACAACAACTACTGTAACAACTACTGTAACAGCTAATTAACAACATCTACTGTAACAACTAATTAACAACAACTACTGTAACAACTAACAAACAACAACTACTGTAACAACTAATTCACAACAACTACTGTAACAACTAATGAACAACAACTACTGTAACAACTAATGAACAACAACTACTGTAACAACTACTGTAACAACTAACAAACAACAACTACTGTAACAACTAACAACAACTACTGTAACAACTAATTAACAACAACTACTGTAACAACTAACAACAACTACTGTATCAGCTAACAAACAACAACTTCTGTAACAACTAATTAACAACAACTACTGTAACAACTAACAACAACTACTGTATCAGCTAACAAACAACAACTACTGTAACAACTAATTAACAACAACTACTGTAACAACTAACAACAACTACTGTAACAACTAACAACAACTACTGTAACAACTAATTAACAACAACTACTGTAACAACTAACAACAACTACTGTAACAACTAACTAACAACAACTACTGTAATAACTAATTAATAACAACTACTGTAACAACTAATTAACAACAACTACTGTAACAACCAACTAACAACAACTACTGTAACAACTAATTAACAACAACTACTGTAACAGCTAACAACTAACAACTACTGTAACAACTAACAACAACTACTGTATCAGCTAACAAACAACAACTACTGTAACAACTAATTAACAACAACTACTGTAACAACTAACAACAACTACTGTAACAACTAACAACAACTACTGTAACAACTAATTAACAACAACTACTGTAACAACTAACAACAACTACTGTAACAACTAACTAACAACAACTACTGCAACAACTAATGAACAACAACTACTGTAACAACTAATGAACAACAACTACTGTAACAACTAATTAACAACAACTACTGTAACAGCTAACAACAACTACTGTAACAACTAATTAACAACAACTACTACTGTAACAACTAATTAACAACAACTACTGTAACAACTAATTAACAACAACTGCTGTAACAACTAACTAACAACAACTACTGCAACAACTAATGAACAACAACTACTGTAACAACTAATTAACAACATCTACTGTAACAA